>NC_135856.1:37243177-37463177 GCF_031162955.1 Sander vitreus
TGGCTGACAGGTGCAGCCTGAGTTCATTTAATCAAAGAGGGGAAGTATTTGGGTAGTAGTCTGATTTCTATTATTGATCCATCTGTTGTAGTCTAAGAGATGCTTCTGTTTTGTGTTGTATAAAAAGAAAATTGGGGACAGGGAACATAATTGTGAATGGAATATCGTAAAGATCTGGAACATCTGTTGTCCTGTCAAAATATCAACAATAAAAAGAAAAGAGTTCTCCTGCAGCTCCCTTTGGAGATATGAGTCACACCACACCCTTAAAGAGCTGCACACAATGAAAGTGAAACTAAACCTTTATATGGTTGTTTCGGGAGTTTTTTTAATATCTGGGAAGTCCTAGTGTTTCCTCTCCACTTCTAACCTTGCTCTCCCGACCATTAACAACAAATGGAAGCACTTATTTATATTATCACTCAAAACATCATATTTTATAAAGAACCAGTGTTTTTTGTGGAAACATCTTAATGTGTAAAGTAACTAAAGCTGTATCAGATGAATGTAGTGGAGTAAAAAGTACAATATTTCTCTCTGAAATGTAGCGGAGTAGAAGTAGAAAGTGGCATGAAAAGAAAAGACTCAAGTAAAGTACAAGTACCTCAAATTATAGGTTATGATTTCACAACTCCTAAAAATTATTTCCCAATGTATTGGTTCACTAATATTGGACTGTTTATTAATATAGTAAATTAATAGTAATTTGAATTATTTCTTTAATATACCGGTAGGACATTTTATATTTTCATCATTTGCTCATTGACCTATGGAAACAAGTAAACATGAACAAGATGTATATGATTCCTAGTGCAGGGCTGTAAGTCAAGAGAAGGTTTTGTCTTAATATCACACCTTTATTTCTTGTTCAGTGTAGCACATGAGCACATGTCGCTAATACACGCCGATAACTTGTTCTTGAGTGGCATCAGTCATCAACATAACCCATGAAATAAAGACTTTGTGACAAACTGTGACCAACAGGAACAAAATCAAATAACGAAAGGATTTACTACAATACATTTGTGTACATCTGATAAAAAAAATGAAAAAAAAGAAAATAGTATGTATATAATAGTATATATATATATATATATATATATATATATATATATATATATATATATAGTAAAATGTTAACTTACATTATGGAATCTCTCCTTGAGCTTTGTTAAAATAATGCAAAAGGAACACTAGATGGCAGTGTGAGAGTATGATATGATGAGTGAACCATGGAGTGAACTAGCCTTACTAACCTACAGTATATAGCTCTACTTTAACAAATACAATTAGCTTTATTATCATTCACTCAGATAATAAAAAAAGTAAATAGTGATTTTAGTTCTGTGGATGAAATAATTGTTTCATATATTCTTGTGTAGGAGCTTCTAGAGGGTTCCTCTGTAGTTGTGCTGCCTGAATCACTCACCATTAGAACCATCTCCCAATTGCTTTTCCCAAAGATTTAATTGCTCCAACTACCTTCATGCCAGCATCAACTATTACTTCACCAGCTACTACCAGAGGATACAATGGATTAAACCCCTCAGCTTCCTCTCTGGCCTCACTTTCATGTCTGTTCTGCAACTTTTCTTTTTTCCTCTCTCAGTTCTTTTCTCATGCTGTTCCTTCATTTTATTCATCAGGTTTGCAGTCTCCCTTTCTCTCTCCTCTCTGTCTCTCTTTCTCTCTAATTCTCTCTCCTCCTTCTCCCTCTTTCTCTCCTCATTCATTTCCTGCCTGTCCCTCTTCCTCTCCTCCTCTCTCTCTTTCCTCTCCCTCTCTCTCTCAGCCTGAAGTTGTTCATTCATTTTCTTCATCTGTTTTTTCATATTTTTTCCTGAAGTTTTCTCTCCAATTTCTTTTTTTCTTTGCGTATTTGCTCTTCTTTCTCTTTCAGGATGCGTTGTTTCTCCTCTTCGACTGCCCTCTCGGCCTCTTGGAACATCTCGTTTGTGTAGTGGCTTCCTCCGTTCTCCTGGTTTAAATTTCTGATCTTCCGGAGCAGCTCAGTGACCTGAGAGCGATCCTTCAGCTTATTATTGAAGACATGGTACTGGCCATTACATCTGGCCACGAGTTCTTGCAGGTCTGAGGATTCCATCAAGAAGTCTTCAATAGTTGTGTCTTCAAGTTGGTCCCCATGAGTAAAGAGAACCATGCTGTATCTGTCTGCAGTCTGTCCAAAGATTTCTTGAATCCTTTGCACTGTCTGCTTTTCCTCATCGGTGTATCTGCCCAGCCGGATGACCACCAGGAACACATGGGGTCCAGGAGCAGCATAAGACAAGCACTGGCATCTATCTTTAGTTGTTCTATCCTTGTCAAACCTGGTGTCAAACAGGCCTGGGGTGTCAATAACAGCTACCTTTTGCCCATCCACCTCAGCTTTGCCCTTGGAACAGTCTACAGTCATAGACTTTGTACTGAACTTTGATTCAAAGCACTGTCGTCCCAGAATGGTGTTTCCAGTGGCACTTTCCCCAATTCCTGTCTTCCCCACCATCACTATCCTCATATCATCATTATTTTTTTGCTCCAGCCTGTTTAGAAGAACGAGTGACACTGAATAAGATTCAGGTTGTACATGCATTGTAGTTACAGTTTTTCCCAATTGCTAAAACACTAAAACCCATTGGCTGAACACATTTCTCAGTTGCCTGAACTCATTGAACTAATTGTGCAGTCTGTTGTCAATACCTTAAACCATTTCACATGGTAAAACACAATTTGCAGATCTCACTTAGACTTTTTAGCAAAACTCTAAACACATTCTCATTCTCAAAACACATTCTGCACTATAATGCACATGTCATCCTTACTGGTCAACACAAGGGGCAACAATCAAATACAAATAGAGAACACATGGCATTGATTGAACACAACCACTCAAAATTGATTTCACTTGTTTCAAATGATGTGACACAATCAATATAAGCCAGTTCAGAGAGCAAACAGGTTGTTGAAGGTGGGAAGGAGAGAAGAAACGATGTGAGAGGACGAGGACGAGTGCGTATGCGAGGTGTCAGGGCTGGATACGGCACACGAGAGCCTTCTTCCCCCGTTGCCTCAGGAGGGACAATGTTGCTTGTGATGTCGACGAAGTGCTCTGGCCTGACCCAGCCCAAAGACAAGAAGAAGCACATTGATCATATGTTTACTCCTTTGATTTTTGTCCCTTTTAGTATTGTATACTGTAGTACAGTGCATTGTAGGCTGTATACTGTACAATGAACACATTGTATGGCCCTGAACATTGTGCTTTCCAACAGTACTGACTGCTCAATAGAGTTTGACTGGTTTCAGGTTCATATCAACAAAGAACAAGAATTACAGTATCACAGAGACAAAGGACACGTTTGTGGGATGCAGGGTACAGTACTGTAAAAATAGGGGTACAAGGAGGAGGAAGAACAACAAATAATTGCAAAGCAGAGTAGTAATTTCTGATCAGTTTTGAGCTACTATGATAGAACATGTTTTTGTTCATCTAAAGACAATGACGGAAAAATATGAAATTTGTTTTGAGATTAAAAATGTACTTCTCCCTGTTAACTATATGTTTTGAACAATGTGTTTTCTATTTGTTGGTGTATTGTTTCCTGACTGCTTGATAGTGTATATCATTTTGATCACTTTGTTTATGATTTGAGAGCAGTGTTGGATTTTGAACACAGGTAAAACTGTTTTGAGGTGAAAGTATCAATTTGCAAGAGGAGTCCGAGGTTTTGTAAATAGTGCTTGAAGATGAGGTTTTGTGTTTAATGTTTTCAGAAAAAGGAGCAATTTTCAGAAATTGTGTTTTAGCAATTGAGAAAAACTGTAATGCAACTTATACAATGATAGGAGAAAATAAACATCTATTTTGTGGCTTTGAGAAAGCTTTTTGGGGAATCCAATTATGAATGTTTACAATGTGGACTCTCCATTTGAGACACATAAACAAAAAGTATCAAAGGGGTTAAAATGGGCCAGGTAGAACACAAACTTTTGTTTATGATAATCTTTTGGGGGCTTTTTCCCTTTATTAGTAGTAGTGACAGTGAATAGACAGGAAAGGGGGAGAGAGTTGGGGGGATGACATGCAGCAAAGGTTGGATTGGAACCTGCAACGCTGCAAGACTCAGCCAACATGGGGTGAACGCTCTTACTGGGAGAGGTAGAGGACGCCTCAGAGCACAAACTTTTTCTGTTCGCGGACGATATTCTTTTGGTGTCAAGTAGCCCGCACAGAGCAACAGCTGAGATCTCTTCAATTATTGATTTCTTTTCTGAAATGTCTGGTTACATGATTAACTGGGGTAAATCAGAGGCCATGCCTCTAGCTAAGCTATGTCCCCCAGCCACGAGGAGTCCTGGCACTTCAAGTGGATACCGTCAGGTGGACAAAGACATAATTAAGAATTATGTCTTTGTCCATGTTTCTTTGGCAAAACACAACACTGGATTCTTAACAGGCACGGGTCTACCTGTTTGAGTCAGGAAGGCTTCCAAAGAAGTCGGGGCTACTAATTCTTCCTCATTTAGTTAATTAGATAATTAGTTCACTTTGCAATCAGCCTAAGCACTATAAATAAGCCACAGGTGAGCTGTCTGTGTGGAGTACAATGGAGGGGAGCAGGAAGAGTGAGAAGAGTGGAAAATTAGAGGAAGAGGAAGAGGAAGAGGAAGAGGAAGAGGAAGAGGAAGAGGAAGAGAAGAGACGAGGACGAGGGACGCAGAGGCGGAGGTGAAGAAGCGAGAGGGAGAGGAGGACAAGGAGGTGAAGTCAGAGGAAGAGGACAAGGAGGAGCAAGAGGAGGACAAGGAGGGGGAAGAGGAAGGGTAAGAAACAGAATTACTGATGACATCAGAGCTACAATAGTGGACCATGTAATCAACCATGGAATGACCCTGAGGGAAGCTGGCCAAAGGGTTCAGCTGAACTTGAGCCACTCCACTGTAGCAAGCATCATAAGGACATTTCGAAAATAGAATCTGTTAGTACAGTCACTTTGCACTAAGTTTTGTAGCACTGCCATACTCTAATGAGAAACACAACAATACCATACGAGTAAAAATACTGAAATTGTTACTTTACAGAATTGCTAGACGTCCAGATGCTGGGGGCAGAGGAAGCATGTTCACTGCAGAATAAGAGACCCATATAGTCAATATGGTGATTGCAAATAATTCCATAAGGGTACGAGAAATACAGCAGCGCATAATTTGAAAGAAACAGTGAACGTGTGAAACAACTGCGATATGACTATGTGCAGGTAAGCTATAGTATCATTGGTACTGAATCTGGAAGTGCATACTGTAGTGCAGGACAAGGAGACGTGGCAGGAACATTATTGGACACCGTGCCATAATCAACATGGTGGTAACATAACTATGTGTGCAGCTATAAGTCAAAATGGTGTTGTTCACCATTATGCAACCCTAGGCCCATATAACACTGCATCATTACATTCCTGGACACCTTAAATGACATGCTCACTAATGTTCAGAGACCAGAGCAGACCAGCTACGTCATCATATGGGACAATGTTAGTGTCCATAGGGCTGCTTTGGTCCGCAACTGGTTTACAGATCACCCACTCTTCACTGTACTCAACCTCCCCACATACTCTCCATTCTTGAATCCAATTGTAGAGTTCTTCTCTGCCTGGCTCTGGAAGGTCTATGACCATCATCCCCATCAACGCATAGCCCTTTTACAGGCAATGAAGGAGGCATGTGGGGATATTGACCAGGCATCATGTCAGGGCTGGATACGGCATTCCAGAAGATATTTTCCCCGGTGCCTTGGACTAGAGGACATTGCATGTGATGTAGACGAAATTTTGTGGCCGGACCCAGAGAGACAACGCGATGTAGACTGATTTTGTTTTTCTTCTCAGTGAAATGACTATTTTGTGTTTTAACTTGGAAAAAAACACTTGTTTGTTTTGATGTGTGTAAATGAACACCAATACTTGAAGTTTGGATCCCTGTGTGTTTACAGAACTATGACAAAAGTATGACCTCAAACTAACACAGCCTACCTTGTGCACAGAGAAAGCAAAAGCCAGATGTGTTCTTTATTCATGCCATCAGTGTGTCGTTGGCGCATTGTGTGCTTATTAATGTGATGGCTTGTGTTAACTGTTTGATACGAAAATACCATTTTTACGAAGGTTTGAAGAGTTAAGCAAGATTTATTAGCTTCTGCAAGAGAACTACAATGTTTTGCTGATTTGGTGAAAGGTTTTCTTATTTGCCTAAGCCATCAGAAAAAACTGTAAGACACTGGAAACCAACTAGCCCATAGGCTTGGTAACTGGTTCTATCAAGGCATGTTTATAGTTTCATTTGTAATACATTTTGTGTTGTTTTAGTTGTATTGGTTTGTATTCCTGGTATTGTTAGTTTTGGTTTGTGTTGTCTACAGCTGTGTCTCATTTTGTATTTTTTTGTATATTTTGTAATTGTATTCAATGGCTGACAGGTGCAGCCTGAGTTCATTTAATCAAAGAGGGGAAGTATTTTGGTAGTAGTCTGATTTCTATTATTGATCCATCTGTTGTAGTCTAAGAGATGCTTCTGTTTTGTGTTGTATAAAAAGAAAATTGGGGACAGGGAACATAATTGTGAATGGAATATCGTAAAGATCTGGAACATCTGTTGTCCTGTCAAAATATCAACAATAAAAAGAAAAGAGTTCTCCTGCAGCTCCTTTGGAGATATGAGTCACACCACACCCTTAAACAGCTGCACACAATGAAAGTGAAACTAAACCTTTATATGGTTGTTTCGGGAGTTTTTTTAATATCTGGGAAGTCCCAGTGTTTCCTCTCCACTTCTAACCTTGCTCTCCCGACCATTAACAACAAATGGAAGCACTTATTTATATTATCACTCAAAACATCATATTTTATAAAGAACCAGTGTTTTTTGTGGAAACATCTTAATGTGTAAAGTAACTAAAGCTGTATCAGATGAATGTAGTGGAGTAAAAAGTACAATATTTCTCTCTGAAATGTAGCGGAGTAGAAGTAGAAAGTGGCATGAAAAGAAAAGACTCAAGTAAAGTACAAGTACCTCAAATTATAGGTTATGATTTCACAACTTCTAAAATTATTTCCCAATGTATTGGTTCACTAATATTGGACTGTTTATTAATATAGTAAATTAATAGTAATTTGAATTATTTCTTTAATATACCGGTAGGACATTTTATATTTTCATCATTTGCTCATTGACCTATGGAAACAAGTAAACATGAACAAGATGTATATGATTCCTAGTGCAGGGCTGTAAGTCAAGAGAAGGTTTTTTCTTAATATCACACCTTTATTTCTTGTTCAGTGTAGCACATGAGCACATGTCGCTAATACACGCCGATAACTTGTTCTTGAGTGGCATCAGTCATCAACATAACCCACGAAATAAAGACTTTGTGACAAACTGTGACCAACAGGAACAAAATCAAATAACGAAGGGATTTACTACAATACATTCGTGTACATCTGATAAAAAAAATGAAAAAAAGAAAATAGTATGTATATAATAGTATATATATATATAGTAAAATGTTAACTTACATTATGGAATCTCTCCTTGAGCTTTGTTAAAATAATGCAAAAGGAACACTAGATGGCAGTGTGAGAGTATGATATGATGAGTGAACCATGGAGTGAACTAGCCTTACTAACCTACAGTATATAGCTCTACTTTAACAAATACAATTAGCTTTATTATCATTCACTCAGATAATAAAAAAAGTAAATAGTGATTTTAGTTCTGTGGATGAAATAATTGTTTCATATATTCTTGTGTAGGAGCTTCTAGAGGGTTCCTCTGTAGTTGTGCTGCCTGAATCACTCACCATTAGAACCATCTCCCAATTTGCTTTTCCCAAAGATTTAATTGCTCCAACTACCTTCATGCCAGCATCAACTACTATTTCACCAGCTACTACCAGAGGATACAATGGATTAAACCCCTCAGCTTCCTCTCTGGCCTCACTTTCATGTCTGTTCTGCAACTTTTCTTTTTTCCTCTCTCAGTTCTTTCTCATGCTGTTCCTTCATTTTATTCATCAGGTTTGCAGTCTCCCTTTCTCTCTCCTCTCTGTCTCTCTTTCTCTCTAATTCTCTCTCCTCCTTCTCCCTCTTTCTCTCCTCATTCATTTCCTGCCTGTCCCTCTTCCTCTCCTCCTCTCTCTCTTTCCTCTCCCTCTCTCTCTCAGCCTGAAGTTGTTCATTCATTTTCTTCATCTGTTTTTCATATTTTTCCTGAAGTTTTCTCTCCAATTTCTTTTTTTCTTTGTGTATTTGCTCTTCTTTCTCTTTCAGGATGCGTTGTTTCTCCTCTTCGACTGCCCTCTCGGCCTCTTGGAACATCTCGTTTGTGTAGTGGCTTCCTCCGTTCTTCTGGTTTAAATTTCTGATCTTCCGGAGCAGCTCAGTGACCTGAGAGCGATCCTTCAGCTTATTATTGAAGACATGGTACTGGCCATTACATCTGGCCACGAGTTCTTGCAGGTCTGAGGATTCCATCAAGAAGTCTTCAATAGTTGTGTCTTCAAGTTGGTCCCCATGAGTAAAGAGAACCATGCTGTATCTGTCTGCAGCCTGTCCAAAGATTTCTTGAATCCTTTGCACTGTCTGCTTTTCCTCATCGGTGTATCTGCCCAGCCGGATGACCACCAGGAACACATGGGGTCCAGGAGCAGCATAAGAGATGCACTGGCATATATCTTTAGTTGTTCTATCCTTGCCAAACCTGGTGTCAAACAGGCCTGGGGTGTCGATAACAGCTACCTGTTGCCCATCCACCTCAGCTTTGCCCTTGGAACAGTCTACAGTCATAGACTTTGCACTGAACTTTGATTCAAAGCACTGTCGTCCCAGAATGGTGTTTCCAGTGGCACTCTTCCCAATTCCTGTCTTCCCCACCATAACTATCCTCATATCCTCATTATTTCTGCTCCAACCTGTGTAGAAGAATGCGTGACACTGAATAAGAATCAGGTTGTACATGCATTGTAGTTAATCCTACAGGAAATCTAATTGTGAATATTTACAATGTGGTTGATAAAGTTGGCTTATTTGGCTTTCTTTCCATGATCTAATATGGATTCCATATATTGTTTAGTTCACTATTTACAGGAAAAGGCACCAGGTATTTTAAAGTACCCCATGTATTAGTGTCTAAGTACTAGTACAAGAATCTTTGAAATTGGTCCAGTATTGAGCAAGAACGCTGTAACCGGCAGCCACAGACCGGGCTGTAACGTAATTTCCATCCACCATAAGTTTTGTTCTTGCCACTGACCGGCTCAGATTATTATTCTGTCTGATAACATTACGGTAAGGATCCATACAGAGATAGACCTTTTTGTTAAAGAGTAAAATCCTTTTAAGTTGAACTACCCAGTAGGCTATGTCTATGGAAGCATTAGTCTATAGGAGCTACACAAAGACATTACATACATTAGATTCAGCAGTGATCACTGTTATAAAATTATTTATAATAATGATCAAAACATTAAAAATATAACAAATTATTAAAATGGACACAGCATCATGACTTACCAAAATTGCTGTTCATGTTTAAGATACTACTGAGTAGATACTGCAGCTGAAGTAAAGACAGAGTTCAGAGTGTGTCTCCTGCAGCTCCTTTGGAAAGGCTCTATATATGAGCCAAACCACACCCAGGAATAGCTGCACATAATGAAAGTGAAATTAAAGCTTTACATGTGGCCCTCCCCGACCAGTAACAAGAAATGGAAGCACTTATCAC
The DNA here is from genome assembly GCF_031162955.1 of Sander vitreus. Classification (NCBI taxonomy): domain Eukaryota; kingdom Metazoa; phylum Chordata; class Actinopteri; order Perciformes; family Percidae; genus Sander; species Sander vitreus. The sequence goes on from NC_135856.1 coordinate 37,252,952, forward strand.
TTAACTGCAGACGCTGCTGCACAAAGCACAAAGCTCACCCTTCCCTTCAGTATTTAAGAGAAATGGCAGCAGTTCTCTTAAGGTCCTGATGATTCTCTCACTTCTACCTGTCACACTGGCTGGTGGTCAAAAAAGTTAACGTCAGGCCCTGCTTATCAATCATAGTAAGTGCAACAAGTATTTTTAAGACAGAGTGTTATTTTTGGGTAAGATGAGCATTTTCTTTGACTGATTAAATGAAAACTATTTTTCCCCCTTTTTTATAGAACTGTGCCTGTCTGGTTTTTTGGTCGCGAGGTGCTCAGTCATTACATTGGAAATCCAGAGTTCTCGCGAGAGCACAATTTGAATTAGCTCAGCGAGTCACTCTGGCATTGAGTAATGATGCTTGATTAACTATTGATTAACTAACTATGCTCTTGTAGCCGAGCTGCACCGATCACATCAGTGTATCTGATATAGGCGGGCCAGAGGCGGGCTAAACAGATGACAGTTTAATCTACCAGTTAGCTCCGCTGGTAGCTAAGAGTTTAATCTACCAGTTAGCTCCTCTGGTAGCTAAGAGTTTAATCTACCAGTTAGCTCCCCTGGTAGCTCAGAGTTTAATCTACCAGTTAGCTCCGCTGGTAGCTAAGAGTTTAATCTACCAGTTAGCTCCTCTGGTAGCTAAGAGTTTAATCTACCAGTTAGCTCCGCTGGTAGCTAAGAGTTTAATCTACCAGTTAGCTCCTCTGGTAGCTAAGAGTTTAATCTACCAGTTAGCTCCTCTGGTAGCTAAGAGTTTAATCTACCAGTTAGCTCTGCTGGTAGCTAAGAGTCCAATCTACCAGTTAGCTCCTCTGGTAGCTAAGAGTCCAATCTACCAGTTAGCTCCTCTGGTAGCTAAGAGTTTAATCTACCAGTTAGCTCCTCTGGTAGCTAAGAGTTTACTCTACCAGTTAGCTCCTCTGGTAGCTAAGAGTTTACTCTACCAGTTAGCTCCTCTGGTAGCTAAGAGTTTAATCTCCCAGTTAGCTCCTCTGGTAGCTAAGAGTTTAATCTCCCAGTTAGCTCCTCTGGTAGCTAAGAGTCCAATCTACCAGTTAGCTCCTCTGGTAGCTAAGAATCCAATCTACCAGTTAGCTCCTCTGGTAGCTAAGCGTATGTGGCTCTGGATACGTCACCCCGTGTATCGTTGTGATTGGTCGTAATGTTATCCAATTGTGTGCAGTGAGATTTTCAAATGCATGTTACAAGTATTTACAAGAAATGGCAGCAGTTCTCTTAAGGTCCTGATGATTCTGCTCACTCGCACCTGCCACACTGGCTGGTGGCCAAAAAAGTTAACTTCAGGTCCTGCTTATCAATCATAGTAAGCACAGCAAGTATTGTAAAGGACAGAGTGTTATTTTTGGGTAAGATGAACATTTTCTTTGACTGATTAAATGAAAAAAAAATCTCCACCTTTTTATAGAACTCTAAAACATTATATAGATATTAGATAAATAAATCAGACATTGGGAAATAAATACTTGTACAGTAGTGTCGAGATTAAAAAGTTGCTGATGTCATGCCACTGTGGTACAATTTTTTAACAATTAAAGTCAATGAGAGCAGGCTTCAAATCCTTCAAATTCTCATCTACTTCAAAATCTATCTCCTCCTTCATACTTTCACCTACAGACCAACCTGATCTCACAGAATTCCGTGAAATGAACACGGCCCCTTAACTCAAAATCTGTGGCAGTTTCACGGAATCGCCGAAAATTCCGTGTCAATGACAGGCATCATCCGTGGTCTACGCACAGATTCCCTGATCACAGCATGTTTCTTTCTGCCAGTTGGGCTGCCGCAGAGAAGCTGTATAGCTTTGCTATTATTGGTATTTTTAGCCCAATAACTATTTTTAAATAAATATTTTAATGAACATTTATTCACCAGATCTTATCATGATTTAATTGTATTTCTTTTAATGTTATTACTTCGGTCTATTTTGGCCAAGGAAGCTGGATTGCTTTGTTGTTTATTGGTATTTTTAAAACTATAACTACATCTGCTACATCTAGCAACATATATTTAGATATATATGTTAGAACTTGTGTATCGGCCGATACCGAGTACTGATCCGATACCAGTGTGTAATTTATTTTATTATGTTTTAACAACTGTATACTACTATCCCTGTATGGATGTGATATGATGACTTCTCTGCGGCAGCCCGACTGGCAGAAAGAAACGTGCTGTGATCAGAGAATCTGTGCGTAGCCCGTCACGGAATCTTCGGCGATTCCGTGAAACTGCCACAGATTTTGAGTTAAGGGGCCGTGTTCATTTCACGGAATTCTGTGAGATCAGGTTGATCTGGTAATAAACAGACGTGGTTGTGCATAATCCTCTGTTTGGTTTTGAATTCTTTTTTTAACATTTACTAAATAGATGAAAGTGAAAAAGTGCTGCCCTCGGGAGATGATGAAGTTGAGACACAGAAACAGTAATTTCAAGTAAAAAAAGACTAGGTAAAAACTTATGGCTGGACTGTGTACGGTGTAGGATCTATATATTTTTTGTGAGAATAAAGTGAGAGCCTTTAGACTTCATGAGCTGACATTGTCATCTCTGCTTCTCTGGGTTATGAGAGGCCATCTGGTTTTTTAGAGTGATGAGATATTATAAAGGGAGTATGGGATATTGGAAACTGAGAAAAGGTCTCCTCTGACCACGGGAAGCAGAGATGACAATGGAAAATGTCCTTGGCTCTCACGCAACTCTCTAGAAGATTAAGAAAATACACAGGTATTCAGTAATATGAACATCGTAAAACATTTTGTAATCGATGTATACTTTTTGGTAAATGGAATGCAACGTAGCAAATCCCAACAATAACAGCTTGTCTCTTTTGACCTGGGAATGGGAGAAGCCAAGGTAACATTTTCATATATTGTGCTACATCGTGTTAAGATCTGGACTGTATCCAAACTGATGACAGCACCACCAGAAGATGGGACAGAAATGGATAAAAAGAGGTTTTGAACATAGCGGCATCAGATGCCTGGTGAGACTCTGTCGGTTTGTTAGAGAGAGAGACTTGTCTTGTAATATCTGATCCGTGTACACGTATTTGTAATTAGTGGGAATGCTGATTCAGCCTCTGTCTGTCTCCCTCCCTTGTTCTTTGTCTCTGTCTCCATCCCTCCCTCCCTCCCTCCCTCTCTTTCTCTATCCCTCCCTCCCTCCCTCTTTCTTTCTCTTTTCTCTGTCTCCCTCCCTCCTTCTTCTGTCTCTTCCTCCCTCCTTCTCTGTCTCTCCCTCCCCCTCTCTATCCTTCTCTGTTTCTGTCTCTGTCTCCTTCCCTCCTTCTCTGTCCACCTCCCTTCTTCTCTGTCCCCCTCCTTCCTTCTCTGTCTTCCTCCCTCCTCTGTCTCCCTCCCTCTCTGCCTCCCTCCCTCCCTCTCTCTCTCTCTCTCTCCCTCCCTCCTTCTCACTTCTCTCTCTCTCTCTCTCGTCTCTCTCTCTCTCTCTCTCTCTCTCGCTCTCTCTCTTCTCTATCACTCCTCTCTCTCTCTCTCTCCCTCCCTCCCTCTCTCTCTCACTCCTCTCTCCCTCCCTCCTTCTGTCTCTCTCTATCTCCTCCCTCTCTCCACAAAGGCCTTGTGGTGCTCAGGATGACATCATTTGACTGATAGTCATAGTGTAGTGGTAATGACACATACCTTTGATGTGGGAGACCTGGGTTCAAATCCCACTGAGACACATCAAGCAATGTGTCCCTGAGCAAGACAGTTAACAACTAGTAGATACTGGAAGGTGATGTCTTCCTCTTGTTCAGCCCCATTCTTTTCATCTAATATATTTCACTCATCTCAGTTAGATTGATGCTTTTTCGTTCTATGCAGTGTATATGTCTGATAATAATACAAAGCATTTCTTCTTTCAGCCTTTTTCAGATAATTCATTTCAACGTTCATCTTTGACAGTATTACAGTTCATCTTCCAGCTTTTCTAATAATGTATTTTAGCTCTTCACTAAACAATTCAGTTTAGCGTCAGCTTTTAACTTTTAATGAAATTCATACTTATTAAACCGATTTCCACTTTTTTTTAACTATTCTCACTACTTCAACTTCTTCAACTTTAAGCTATTCATCCAGTTTAGCTTTAACAATTCAGCTATTCAGCATTCCCACGCATTTTCTGCAGGAAATGCATTTTTTATAGTTTCTGTGAAAAAAGCTGTTTAAGTTTAGTGATCGTTTCTCTTTTTCTTTCTCTTTTTCTCTCTTTTGCTCTCTCTCTCTCTCTCTCTCTCTCTCTCTCTCTGTCTCTCTCTCTCTTTTGCTCTCTCTCTTTTTTGCTCTCTCTTTTTTGCTCTCTTTTCTCTCTATCACTTCCTCCCTTCCTCCTTCTCTCTCTCCCTCCCTCCTTCTGTCTCTCCCTCTCTCTCCCTCCCTCCACGGTCATTTGTGATTTCATCCAAGTATATAGCCCATGTCTTTTCAGGCAATCTGTTCACCTCTCAGCTCTTTAGGGTAATGCTTCTTTGTTCTATGCAATGGATATGGCTGATAATAAGACAAAGTATTTATACTTTCAGGCTTTTTAGTCAATTTATTTGAACTTCCACTTTTGACAGTATTACAGTTTAGCTTCCAGCTTTATATATATATATATTTCCACTGTTAGCTTATTAAGGTAATGAAGTTCAGCTTCCAACTGACACTTTTACATTTCAAATTCCAAGTTTTTTCAGCAGTGCAGTGCAATCCATTTGAGATTTAAAAACAAAAATGTCATTTCTGCATTTTAATACATGTTTCTCAGAGCATTTTTAAGTCTTCCATACTTAATAAATGAATTCAGAACTCACAATGTTCTACATCGTTTGGCATTGTTGAACCTTTGAAGCCAACAATTCAGTTCAGCGTCAGCTTTTTAAACTTTTTAATGAAATTCATACTTATTAAAACGAATTCCACTTGTTCAACTATTCTCACTACTTCAACTTCTTCAACTTTAAGCTATTCATCCAGTTTAGCTTTAGCAATTCAGCTATTCAGCATTCCCACGCATTTTCTGCAGGAAATGCATTTTCTAGTTGCAATATCATTCTTCACTAAAGCTTGTTATAATTTTAACTGAACAAATCCTGAGTTTTATTTCTGATCTACCAGTCAACAAACACTTAAGATTTGAGGGTGTGAGGTGTACTGATCTAAGTGGAGTCAGATCATCACTCACATTTTACACCAAAATCTTACAACGGTTATTGTGCTTAACTGTGGCCATAATAAATAGTGGTGTCTATAACATTAATATATATATATATATATGAAATGTTCTTTTGTAGTGGAACGTGTTATATATTTGTTAAGTAGCAAATCACTGCCATGCTAGAAATACTTGAGACAAATAATTGAGGACTGCTTTCAACGTAATCGTGCTATTTTTTAACAAGTTATTGATCTGGAGAACCATATAAAGTGTTATTTCTCTAATGTTAATGTTATTTTCAAATCATTCCAAGGAAAACTGCAGGCGAGAAAACATAAGGACTCCGGGGAATAAGCTCTTCAGAGCTAAGTTAGTAACAAGCATTTCTGGGACATGGATGCACACAGATGGAAAGAGAGAGGAGAGAGGAGCTCAGTGTGTCAAAGGAAGTCCCCCGGCAGTCTAAAACTATAACAGCATAACTAGCTGGTCCAAGGCAAACCTGAGCCAGCTCTGTAAGGGTTGGTAGATGAATCTGACGACTATGAAGAGGAGCAGCGAAGAGAAGGGGTGCCGTGGTCTGAAGATATACAGTTGTGTTCAAAATAATAGCAGTCCAACATCACTAACCTCATAAATACATTTTTTTGGTAGAAGTGATATGTCTACATGGCAAATAATTTACTAGTAAGTGTTGTAGAGTCATAGAAAACCAACAGACCCAACAGTCATGACATGCATGCTGCTCATTCTGGGTAATTGAATCTGTAATTGAAAGGGGCATGTTCAAAATAATAGCAGTGTTGTGTTCAATTAGTGAAGTGATTGATTCTGTGAAGAAACAGGTGTCAGTTATGGCCCATATTTAAGGAAGGAAGGAAGCAAATGTTGTGCATGCTGGTTATAGTGCATTTCACACTGAAATACTCAGCAAAATGGGCCGTTCCAGACATTGCTCTGAGGAACAGCGGACTTTGATTAAAAGGTTGATTGGAGAGGGGAACACGTATAAGGAAGTGCAGAAAAGTATAGGCTGCTCAGCCAAAATGATTTCAAATGCCTTGAAATGACATCTGAAGCCTGAACGACGTGGGAAAAAACGGTCAACTACCATTCGAATGGATCGAAGAATAGCCAAAATGGCAAAGGCTCAACCAATGATCAGCTCCAGGAAAATCAAAGAAGACTTAAAGTGACCTGTGAGTACTGTTAGGATCAGAAGAACGCTATGTGAAGCAAAGCTACAGGGGCGCAACTACCCAGTGTCAGAGGGTATGTGGCAACAATTTTTAAACAACAAGTAAAATAAGTGTGCCGGACATCATCATGTATGGGGGTTTAAATAATAAAGTTTTATTTTAAAGTATATCAGTCCCTGTAGGCCCAGCATAATTATAAATAATTATATGGTATCTATATACATATATAAATGTACTTTATTTTCATTACAATGTGATGTGTTGTGATTTGTTTACTACATCCCCGCTGTCAGACATAGGCTAATTGTTATATTTCCCACATGTGCTGGGTTTTGATACAGAAATGCATTTTTTCATTCGCAATGGCAAGATTAGCCTAATAGCATGTAACAAAAGATGTTAGATTATTTTGATTTGGCATTAGATGTAATCAGACTTCATCTGTAAGCAACACTAACGTTAAAGTGCAAAATGAAACGAATGTGAGGAGGACTCGGAGCTTGAACTGGACATTTAGTTTTGTGTGGTCTAACTAACAGAACTCCTACGTGATGTCATTACTGGTCTCATCTCTACGTGATGTCATCACTAGTCTCATCTCTACCTGATGTCATCACTGGTCTCATCTCTACGTGATGTCATCACTGGTCTCATCTCTACGTGATGTCATCACTGGTCTCATCTCTACGTGATGTCATCACTAGTCTCATCTCTACCTGATGTCATCACTGGTCTCATCTCTACGTGATGTCATCACTAGTCTCATCTCTACCTGATGTCATCGTCACCTCATGTCTGTCTCATTGACTCCTTGCCTGTGTTCTTCTCCACTAAGACATATTGTCAAACAAACATTATGTAATATATTTTCTATATTAGTTTTTCCATATCAATAATATTAAGAAATTAATCTGTTGGTATCAAGTGGCTCCCCCCTACACTTCCACCTAATGTTAGACCTACCTGTTGCCTTCCCCTGTCTTTTCCTGATCCACCATCCTCACACCTGAATGAAATGAACTCACTGGTAAATATAGCAGCCTTAATTCAGTTCTTATCAGCCTAGTGATGTTATGCAGTAAGGTTTTGCTGCTGTTGAAATTACATTCACATTTTGGATTCTAAAAAGTACAAATATGGAGAGCCACTTAGCATAGACCTTTAAAGAGAGAGCTAACAGCTAATGGTAAAACTAAATCTATTAATGATTCCATGGTAAACCAGAGTTATTGCATAAGTTATGTTTTCCAGCTTATTGTCATTTATTGTGCATGCTACCTTATATTTACCTGTTGTTATATTATATTAATAAAATTAAGATATGTCATGCATGGGACTGGTACCATAGGGTTTAACCAAAATCTAAATGTAGCTATCAGCAACATTGGTTTGCATTAAGCTAGCCGTAAACCCCACTTAAGCTGCTAGTGTTAGCAAACTCTAGCTAGTCTGAGAACAGTCTGTTAACATGAATATTTGCAAGCCTCCAAGTTTGGTAGCCAATCTATGCATGATTCCATGGTGAACCCCCCATTTGGCTGCTACATTCCCAGTGTTAGCAAATGCTAGCTAGTCTGTTAACATAAATATTTGCAAGCCTCCAAGCACAGACGTCACACTTTAAATCCTACCTGTTACCTTTCACCATCCACTTATTTAACTGCTGTCGCATGCTTGGACATGTCATCTCCTTTTCCCTCTTTCTTTTTTCTATTTTTAGCCCCCAACAACTCACTACTCGTATGCTCGTACCTGCTCACGCGGCAATACTTGAAGAGGTCATGTTGCCTTATGCTGAAGAGAAATGCCTTTGAAATGGGTCTTTCAACAATACAATGACCCCAAACACACCAGTAAGCGAGCAAAGTCTTGGTTCCAGATGAACAAGATTGATGTTATGGAGTGGCCAGCCCAATCCCCAGACCTCAATCCCATAGAAAACTTGTGGGGTGACATCAAAAATGCTGTTTCTGAGGCAAACCCCAGTGATGCAGAGGAATTGTGGAATGTAGTTCAATGGTCCTGGGCTGGAATACCTGTTCACAGGTGCCAGAAGTTGGTTGACTCCATGCAACACAGATGTGAAGCACTTCTCAGAAATAATGGTTATGCAACTAAATATTAGTGCAGTGATTCAAAGTAAAGCAAACCCTTGAGACATATTTTCAGTTTATACAGTACATCTTTGAGTTTGTAAAGAACAGCCTAATATTCCTTTTTCTTCACTTTCTGTAAAGGTATAACACAAACTTGATCAATTTTGTGTTCCCAGTGCATTGATATTATGGAATTAAAAGCTATTCTAAGGATTTTGAGCATTATTCACTTTTTAAACACACTGCTATTATTCTGAACACAACTGTATATACCCTCCCCCCGCCCAGTGCTCTACAGGGACAATAAGTTATTTGTTAAACAGATCAGACCTAGGTTGCCACTCTGGTCAGTCATGATACCTCATCATCACAAAACAAGGAAGGTTGAGCACAAACTGGCTGGTCACACTCAACAGCCCAACTCTGAGTCTGGGCACAAACCTGTTCCTGAACACAATGTCCTATTTATAGTTCCCAACACTTCAAGCTATTATAGTTCCATTTTTATTCCATAGTGGATCAGATGTGTGCACTATTTCCTGCAGATGACTGCCAGTTCTTGTAAATGGTGGAGGGAGGGGTGAGCAGCAGAGAGAGTGAGTAATTATAGCTGTAGTTATTGCTGTTATGCAGCTGGGGTGGATATAGCAGCCAAGTGTGATGAACAGGACTGACTGACTCTTTTGCTGGCATATCGAGGATCCTTCCTTACAGTTTTCCTGACAGTTTTTTTCTAAATAATTGAATTAATAAAGAAATTCATTCATTCACAAATGTTTGACTCATGCTTTATTTTACAGGTTCATCATTGTTTAAACATATTCAAGTAAAACCATGTATTTTGTGACTTTGTATAGGGAAATCAAGACGTAGACGCACAGAATTCATTCTAATTTACTGTTGGCGTGACCTAGGGGGTTTTTAGGTCAGCACACAGCTGAAATGTTTACAGGCATTTTGAGGTTCAACATGTATGAACAACAAAGTATTTAATAATGAATAAATAATGGATTGATATCAGTTCATAGAATGGAAGTAAATAAATCATTGATTATTCACATCTTTTCTGTTCTCCATTTTAATTTCTTTAATTTCATTGATGCAGTTATTTACTTATAAACAAGTCAGATTTGGTCTTCCATACAGTAACCCCCCCCCCCAGCCCTGCTTGTTGTAGGAATCACTTGACGATACATGACCTCAACAGGAAATTCTTACTGTATAGTGCTGCACTGCAGTTATAACACAACACTCCCTAAAGTGGGATCTGTATCTATGTGTCTTTGTTCTTTCAAGTTTTAGGTATTGCAAGTGGAATGATTACAGCAAGCTAGTCAAAATGTCTTTGAGGCAAGAAAATATATGAAGCTGTTTGTTTTGGACAGTCAAAACCCCTGCTTTAACTGCAGTTTCAGTTTCACTATGATGTCCACTGTGTAACTGCTTGTAGGTGTGGTTTGCTGCAAGCAGCCAGCTGACAAAGCTGAGAAGCAGCAGAAAGACTGTCCCAGCAACTCAACCAAAAATGGCCAACAAATACTACCATGGTAAGTCATGATACTATTACTCATGTTGTTAAAGGGGACATATTATGGTCATGTTTGGGTTCTTACTTTTATTTTTGGGGATCTACTAGTTTACATACTTTAATGTTAAAAAACATTATTTTTCTCATGCTGTCTGTCTCTTTAAGTTAAGACAGAAGTGATTATATTTGGACAAACAGCAGCGCTGGGGAATATGACACGGCTAAGTGTCAATACTGTAGGCCTATATCACACTTCCTGATTCCGGAACTCGGAGTAGGGAATCAGAACTTCGGTCAACAGTCCCTTTCTCCATAAGGATTTAGATTATCAGCCATAATGTCTAAACCATCCCATAATGTCTAAACCATCCGAGGTAGACTGACCCGGCGCTACGTGATCTAAACCATCCCATAATGTCTACGTGGATGTGAAACGAAAGTTTCTGTTCCTGTAGAAGCTAGAAGTCTGTATGAAATCAACCTTGTTTTAAGAAAACGTGTTTTATCCGTGATCTTATTGAGAAATACTACAGTACCCACAATCCTAAGCGTAACAGCAACGTCTCTAATTGGTCCAACTCACTGTTACCATAGAAAGGTTTACCATACCTGCGAAACCGCGAACGGCTAGAGCGAGCTTCTACCATTGAAGTCTCTTGGACCTTTTGCCTTTTTCAAAATGTTTCTTACTTTGAGAGTGTTCATTTACAATCCCGACCACATCGTCGGAGGTGACTTCAGGCAGGTAGCGGAGAGTCTTGGTCCAGCAGTGTTTATCGGGCTCCGCCATTGTAAAAAGCTAACAGGAAGAGCTGTATCCCCACTCAGAGACGTTCTTCCAGTCTTCAATTGTTGCGTGACATAGGCCTATGGTGCTTGTTTGCTTGAGCTATAAATCCTGGCCCGTGTTCACTCTTTTTCTTTCCTACAGCTGACATCCAGCCTGCACCATTGTTTTTTGGTTTTGCACCTTCAACATTCCCACAACACACATGCCACACATCCATGCAATTTTTGCATTGTTGATATTGTTGATTTACACACTCCATTGTTCATTTGAGTTAACCTTTGTTTAGTTAATCATTACTTTCTACTTAAAAATTGCCTTGCATGGGCTCCTTCTTGTCAAATTTCAAGAGCCAGTTTGGGACAAATATTATTTCTCAGGAGCCATTTTTTGAGGGGTTAACCTACTGTGTAGTATATGAATGTGCTGCAAATTACTGCAAATTACTACTCTCTTTTGAAATTAGAAGCATAGAGCAATAGGATATTTAACAGTCTAATGTTCTTTTTTAATTTGTTTCACGATGTTGATGCACTTTACAAAAGATTATGGATATCAAGAGCATTCATTCTTTTTCTAATGCTATTAATTCTTCCATACAGAACAAAAGAAGAATATGAGGATAGTGATGGTGGGGAAGACTGGGAATGGGAAGAGTGCCACTGGAAACACCATTCTGGGACGACAGTGCTTTGAATCAAAGTTCAGTGCAAAGTCTATGACTGTAGACTGTTCCAAGGGCAAAGCTGAGGTGGATGGGCAACAGGTGGTTGTTATCGACACCCCAGGCCTGTTTGACACCAGGTTTGGCAAGGATAGAACAACTAAAGATATATGCCAGTGCATCTCTTATTCTGTTCCTGGACCCCATGTGTTCCTGGTGGTCATCCGGCTGGGCAGATACACCGATGAGGAAAAGCAGACAGTGCAAAAGATTCAAGAAATCTTTGGACAGGCTGCAGACAGATACAGCATGGTTCTCTTTACTCATGGGGACCAACTTGAAGACACAACTATTGAAGACTTCTTGATGGAATCCTCAGACCTGCAAGAACTCGTGGCCAGATGTAATGGCCAGTACCATGTCTTCAATAATAAGCTGAAGGATCGCTCTCAGGTCACTGAGCTGCTCCGGAAGATCAGAAATTTAAACCAGAAGAACGGAGGAAGCCACTACACAAACGAGATGTTCCAAGAGGCCGAGAGGGCAGTCGAAGAGGAGAAACAACGCATCCTGAAAGAGAAAGAAGACCAAATACGCAAAGAAAAAGAGGAATTGGAGAGAAAACTTCAGAAAGAAAATGAAAAACTGATGAAGAAAATGATTGAACAACTTCAGGCTGAGAGAGAGAGGGAGAGGAAAGAGAGAGAGGAGGAGAGGAAGAGGGAGAGGGAGAGAAGAGAGAGGGAGAGGATGAGGCAGATGGAGGAAAGAGAAGCAGAGAGGAAGAGAGCTAAAGAGGAGAGAGCAAGGCATATTGTAATTATGCAGAAATATCTTGAGGAGCAGCGTGAAAGAGAACTGGAAGAAGAAAGAGAAAGGTTGAGATGGCAAGCACAGCAGCAATCTGATTCACAAAATGATTGTACGATTCTCTGATTTGGTTTTTCTGTAAGTCTTGATTAAAATGAGAAAGGTTCAAACTTATCTTTTCAGCCATTGTTGCCTCAAGTTAACATACTGATATACTTTAAAACTCCACATTTACAATTTACAACTGGGAAGAACCAGGCAATCCTTCTTGTCTGACATCATCGGCAACAATGCATATAATACATGTACTATATTGGCTACCATTGAGAAGCAAGTTCACTACCGCCTTTCTTTAGAAATAAAATTCAGTTATAATTCCCCTTACACATATTGCATCAATCAAGTAATTCTCTTTCTCTTTACACACAATGTAAGCAGTGGTTTCTATTCATTCTGTACTTTAATGTTTAATGTTGTTCATGCATGTTATAAAGCACTCTGAATTGTCTTCGTGTATAATATGTGCTATTCAAATAAACTTGCTTTGCCATATCTTGGCTCTTGTTTATGTTTATGCTATATATTAATATAGTAATTTGAATTATTTCAAATTACTATATTATTAATTTCCTACCATTTATTAATAAACAGTAACATAGTAGTGAACCACTACATTGTGAAATAATTTTAAAAGTTGTTAAACCATAACTAATAGTTTATAAATATAATTTGAGGTACTAGTCTTTTCTTTTCATGCCACTTTCTACTTCTACTCTACTACATTTCAGAGAGAACTATTGTACTTTTTACTCCACTACATTCATCTGACAGCTTTAGTTACTTTACACATTGAAGGGTAACTACCGTTTTTCAACCTAGACCCTATATTCCTATGTTTTTGTGTCTAAGTGACTGATGGGAACAACAATCTTTGAAATTAGTCCAATGATAAGAGATATTGCTGCAGACAGCAGCGGCGATACAAGCTACAATATAAGTTAGGACAATTGTCCAGCTTGTATTTACCTTCACAAAAGTGCTCGTTTTGCCACTGACAGACTCAGATTATTATTCCAAGTGTCTGACAACATTATGGAAAGGATTTCTAAGGAGGTCGACCTTTCTCTTGAAGAGTAAGCTCTTTTTTTAAAACATAAAAACATCCGCGAAAGTCATTTTAGCATCGTAAAATACACTTCATTCAAAGTCGATAGAAACAAAATAAAACTATGAAAAGCCATTTTGGGACGCCTTTCCACTTTTCCAACCATCACAACTCTAGTCTTGGTTGAAATAAACACATAGTTTGCCGATTTACATGTGAAAATATGTTGGCTCCATACATGCTAAAAGTATTGCTTTTTCAAATGGAGTCTGGTGGGTTTAGCACTAGTGACTTCAGAGCTGTTTTTGGTTAAACAGAAAGGTCTCAAAGAGGTTTTAAAGGTCTATCTCTGTAGGGATCCTTTCCATAACGTTGTCCTCATTGGGGTCTCGACCTGACTGCAGTTCGTCGTCGTAACTGACTTGAGTGGGCAAATGCTCACATTCGATGGCGTCCGGCACTTTGGAGAGGTGTTCTCTTTACGGATGAATCCCGGTTTTCGCTGTGCAGGGCAGATGGCAGACAGCGTGTATGGCGTCGTGTGGGTGAGCAGTTTGCTAACCCCTCCCAGACCCCTCCAATACAGTAAAACTGCACATTTTAGAGTGGCCTTTTATTGTGTCCAGCCTAAGGCACACCTGTGCAATAATCCTGCTGTCCAATCAGCATCTTGATATGCCACACCTGTGAGGTGGATGGATTTTCTCAGCAAAGGAGAAGTGCTCACTAACACAAATTTAGACAGATTTGTGAACAATATTAGAGAGAAATAGGCCTTTTGTTTATGTAGAAAAAGTCTTAGATCTTTGAGTTCAGCTCATGAAAAATGGGGGCAACAACAAAAGTGTTGCGTTTATAATTTTGTATATAATATGTTTTATTATAAATTAAACCACCCAACAACATATATATATATATATATATATATATATATATATATATATATATATTTATTATTTATATAAAGTGAAATCAAACAAAAATAAATGTTTTCCCCTCGTCTTAAAATGGTCAAAAATAGTAGGTTACTAGAGTAACCTATTTCCTTGTCCAGCTGCTGCAATTAATATGCAGAGGAGGAGGAATCAGAATGTAATCATTGCGGAACCATCATCAAATAGCTTTATTTCTCTCTCCCTATCTCTCCCTCTGCTGTACAATGACAATTTCAAGAAGCTACAAAACAGTTCTGCTGGTGTACAGCTGGACGGGAGTATGTGATGTTAGCTGTTCACTGAATGTGACGTGTAACCCCCAATTTCCACTGGATGTGGAACGGCTGCGGAACGGCTCCAGAATGGCGGCGGAGTCATTAGGTTTCCATTAAAGTCAGTGTGTGTATTTCCACTGACTGCAGAACGGCTGCGTTCCGACTGCGTCCCAGCTCCGGCGGTCCGCAGCCCTCCGGAGCAGATACGCAGAGCTTCTATTTTTGCCGTACGCCGGAGAGCTCCGCAGCAATTCAGCACACGGTAGATAGCGCGGGACAGGAAGTCGAGCTGCTGGAGCTGCTCCCCCCACCGGATAAGCGGACGAAGATGGATGGAGGAAGTCGAGCACAGAAACAAAATAAAACATCCGGTTAATTTTCAAAATAAAATACACCGTGCTCACGGCGGATCATATTTCCCTGCACTGCACCTTGAAAACACAGCAAAGAGTTGTTTCCCCTCTACTCCTCTGGATGGAAACAAACTGTTGTTGGTTTTGCGGTTCTATTCTATGTGAACTTGCGAGATCTCGTGGGTCCTCGTGACTACAGCTGTCAGTCATGGCCGCAGCCGTGCCGCAACAAATCCGGACCTGGTGGGTATTGACGGATGGTGGAGCACGCAGCTGTTCCGCATTCAGTGGAAATCCAGAGTAATGCCCCATTTCTAGAACTTATGGTAATTGTTATGCATTGCTCCCAGGTTGACCCAGGTGATCTCTGAATTGTCATGACCAGGGATATACCCATGTTGACTGGCTTGGTTTGAATTTCCAAAACGAGGGTTGAACCCTGATCAGACAACCATGGTGAAACCCTGGTGAAAGTGGTATAGCGGTCAGGCCATCTGTGTATCGCATTGCCAGACCTATCTCCACAACAACAAAGTGTACGCAGCTCGCAGTGTGAGCTACGGTTTTTGACAAGTACTGGGTGTATTAAAAAAAACCCATGCTGTGTAAAACGTAAGGGTTTGCAGTGGTGGTTTTACTGGGGCTTGCGGTTTCAGTTTTGTTGTGGCATTTTGGCGGAATAAATCTGCTATTCGTTCAGCAACATTCATGCTTTACGTCAGACAATGTTTGTGCCACGCTGTGTGATACGCTCTGATGCAGACATCGAGTGACTGAGTTCTTTTAAGTTAATTACAACACACCTGTGCACAATAATAAATGAAAACGACACATTTGCTGTGCAGCCGCAGGTTGGACTCTGCGGAACCTGCGGCCCTTTCATCAAGGACAGAGCCTCTAGGCCACCCAGGGGCACATGACCAATGAAGAACCGTGTGTGTGTGTGTGTGTGTGTGTGTGTGTGTGTGTGTGTGTGTGTGTGTGTGTGTGTAAATTAACCGTAATGTTGTGTTAATCTTGATATTACTGTCTGTAGGTGTCTGTGTCGACTGTCTGGCGAAAATGCTGCGTCATGCT
Source organism: Sander vitreus (assembly GCF_031162955.1). Classification (NCBI taxonomy): domain Eukaryota; kingdom Metazoa; phylum Chordata; class Actinopteri; order Perciformes; family Percidae; genus Sander; species Sander vitreus. The sequence goes on from NC_135856.1 coordinate 37,268,968, forward strand.
TACTAATCAGTGGCCATGTTTGGACTGTTTAAACTATAGGTGGCATAAGTAAAATGACCTCATTGCGAGCGCCAGAACCTTTGCAAACGTATTGGTATATCATTTGTGTCGATAAAAATAAAACATGACTCTGAAATCGCAGTTTTGAAATACTCTACGTTTGTGTTTCGAGTGGATGAGGATAATAACATTATCGTCAATGAAAGATCCACCGACCGCCTTGTCACTCGTAGGCCGATAATTCAAAAACTATAAGTCCCATAGCTTACGTGAGCACATTGGCTGAAACTAAAGAATACCTAAGTTTTAACATATAATTCATTCAATTCAATTTTATTTATAGTATCAAATCACAACAAGAGTTATCTCAGGACACTTTACAAATAGAGTAGGTCTAGACCACACTCTATAAGACACAACAATTCCAGTAATTCCCCCAAGAGCAAGCATTCAGTGTGACAGTGGCGAGAAAAAACTCCCTTTTAGGAAGAAAACTGGGACAGACCCAGGCTCTAGTGATGAACAGTGGCAATAATAGTCACAATAAAGATAAGGAAACAGTGACTAGAAATAGTAGTCGTAGTAGTTCATGGCATAGCAGGGCACTGCAGGGCGTTACAGGATGTAGCATGGCACAGCAGAGCATAGCAGGACGTAGCAGGACACAGAAGGGTGCAGCAGGACACTGCAGGGCACCGCAGAGCGTAGCAGGGTGTAGCAGGGCATAGCAGGGAGTACAGCTGGAACCATGATTTAGGTGCAATTCATGTATGACAAGTAAAAATTGTGGGCGTGAGAGCAATTCTTAGAGAAGGGACTAAGATGATCTTTTAAGGCTTCGTGCTCTAGCTATGACATCACCCACTGTAAGTCACACAATACACACCCATTATCGACGCAGAAAAATCCTGAAATAAACACTAAACTTAGACAGTGATTCCACAAAAAATGTAGAAGATATCAACTGCTGGGATATAGCCTAATAGCTGAATTTCATGAATGGTTTAAAGTTTGAAATGCGTCTGTAGGTGAAAGTATGAAGGAGGAGATAGATTTTGAAGTAGATGAGGATGTAAAGGATTTGAAGCCTGCTTTCATTGACTTTAATTGTTACAATTTTTTGGAAAAAAGTAGTATTTTAAAAAGTATAAATAGCAGAACAAATGTTGAAGACGTGTCTCTCTCAAGCACATGATAGAAGAGCTGAACATTTTCATATTTGAATGTTTTTTGTAGCTGAACGTATGCAGAAGTTAGAAGCGACCAAAGAAAGTTAAAGAATGAAGAATCTGATAATACTGTGTCAGCATTCACATAATTCAATGAAAATACAGTGATTGTGGGGGCGTGGAGGCTCTCAATGTGAATCTTAGGTTGCTCGACAACGCCACCTTGGGAATTGCACCCAAGGGATTATTTTACACTGATCAAAAACACAGGTTTGTTCCACTCAACAGGCAAGACACGTGGTTCCCAGTTTACAAAAATACTTTATTTAATAAAATATGTATATATTATCATAAAAATTAGCATTCATCCCAAATAGTAAGAAAAGGAGCCTAATCAGGGGCTGAGGCCTACTGGTGGGAAAGAGCAGGTGAAGGGGAATCAATAAAACTAAATTAAAGAAAAAGGGTTCACCCAGACACACGTGGCAGTCACACACAGTGATATCACCAAATCCAAGGGAGCACGGCACACAAGGAGGACAGAAATACTTAACCCCAAAATGTACAACGAAACATACAACATAAAGCAGGAAATAGTTCACAAAATCAGCTTAACAAAACAATTTACTTACAAACTAAGGGATTAACTCCTCACAGTCATTCGGCTAAAATTAAAGAAATAAACAGGTTAAAAGTGTGGTGTCGGCAGTCCACCATGCAAGCCAACTGTAGCCCAAGGCAGCAATAGCAGCGCCACCAAGCAGTAGAGACACGCTGTGTAGACAAAGCAGCAGCGGCCCCAATCAGCTGGTGGTGGAGTCACGTGAATCACCACCTGTAGATTTCGGCCAGCTGATGAGCATTCCCTGTCAATAAACATAAAATTAGTATGGCTAAGCTACATTAATCAAGGCTTTTGGGGGCTAGATTTAAGGTAGCATACCTGTTTTCAAAGTCAAACCAGCACAGGGAGAGGGAGGGAGAGAGAGACCCACACGGCAGCGGACATCTACCTATGACCACAATAGCATTAGCTACAGGATAGCATTCGGTGTAACACAGAGAGAGAGAGGACACTTACCACCGCTCGAGAGAACCAGGGAATAAGCGGAGCACGGAGCACTCGGTCGCTGCTCTGCAAAAGTGAGTGGGCCATTTTCAAAAGACGAATTAGCAAAAAGGACAAACTGAAAAAACAGCAACGCATTTTACCTTCCAACATACTGCATTACAGCGGCAATAACAGTACTGCCTACAACATGCTCAACCAACAAAACTCAGTCTAAAAAGTTTGTACACAACAATATAAATAAAAACCTGTCGGTTTTAACCTATTCAGGCTAAAATAGATTTGCACCAGCAGCATTGGCTCTGCACAGCACTGTTATAAAATTAACCATTTTATTGCACAAAGTGGCAACTAAACATGAACCCAAACAGCAGAGAAGGCGTTTACATACCGCATGACATAGATTAGCCTGAAGTTAACTTTTTTGGCCACCAGCCAGTGTGGCAGGTGCGAGTGAGCAGAATCACGAGGACCTTAAGAGAACTGCTGCCATTTCTTGTAAATACTAAAGGGAAGGGCGACCTTCTGCTGCTGTCGTACTTTACAATCAGCACTGCTCCCAGTAGACCACATGGACAAAACACACACACCAGGACTGATTGCAAAATGTGACTGTGCAATACTGTAAATACATTTTACTACTTTGATATTTATTCCTTTACTTATATTTATTTATTGTTTGTTTGTTTATCTGTGTCTTGTACTTTTCCTACTATCCCTTGCTGCTACAACAGCATTGTGGGATTAAGAAAGGATTTTGAATCTTGAAAAAAGTCACTTCCGTTAATGTAGTGCTGAATCATCTGGCATCATTAATATCCCAGGGCATTTTTCATATAGAGGAGGTCTACACAATGCTCGTTATTAATATTAATTCTTATAATATTCACTCAATGATCAATCCTACCTGCCTACTCTGGAGCTCTGGGCTCATAGCTGGTGCTTGGTTCTTATTTGTCACAGTTAGCAGCAAACTGGACTAGTGGCTGCTGCTGAGGAGCTACGAGAAAAAGTTTGATTCATAAACATGAATGCTGGTTTGGAGGCAATGTTGTTTTATGTTTTGTACAATCGCTAGCATCTTGCACTGCTACTAACTATAGGGTGACCAGATTTTCCAGAACTAAAACCGGGACACTTTGCGCGTGACCGTAGTGCTCGTGCACGCTTTTTAACGTGAACATGTGCCAGCCCAGGTCAGACATAGACACAGACAGATTAGACACAATTTTGCCAACAGCACACATAGGCCTACTGCTCACAACATAATGGGGTATCTCAGTTAATATTCATGAATTTTCTTGGTATGTAGCCTACATATCTAAGAAATAATATTAAAAGACAGTGAGTGAGTTTTATGTGGGACCAACTTTATTTTTCAGAATTAAAGCATTCTTTTGGAAAATGCACCCACTGAACATGTGAAAAACTTTGTGAAAAGATATTTTTCATTTCATGGCACTAAACAAATTATTTGGAACTGCTGCCACAGGCTTGAACTAAAGTTATGGTAAGACTTCACGGAAAGAGTACATGAATTATGAATAAATGCGTGAATTACATCATGATTTGTGCATTACTTCATTCCTTTATATCTTATGAATCATCAGGAATTGACATGAGTTCATAGCCTCTCATTCATGACCTCATGCATGAACAACACATCAACTAAAGCATTAGGTAAGGTGGGTACATCATTATGCACAAGTTGTGTATGCAAATCAGAATTTGCGCAGTGATGACCAATTTCTTTTGCATAAAAATAAATAGGTTGGTACCAGAGCACCCTAGGCCAAAGGTCAATGATTGATTTTATAATCGTTTCATCTGATCTGAGGCCATATGTTTTGGACACTCGGGTGAAGAGAGGGGTGGAGCTGTCAACCGATCACCATCTGGTGGTGAGTTGGGTCAGGGGGTGGGGGAAGACTATGGACAGACCTGGTAAGCCCAAACGGGTAGTGCGGGTAAATTGGGAACGTCTGGAGGAGGCCCCTGTCCGACAGACTTTCAACTCACACCTCCAGCGGAGCTTTTCGTGCATCCCTGTGGAGGCTGGGGGCATTGAACCCGAGTGGACAATGTTCAAAGTTTCCATTGCTGAAGCTGCGGTGAGGAGCTGTGGTCTTAGGGTCTTAAGTGCCTCAAGGGGCGGTAACCCACGAACACCGTGGTGGACACCGGTGGTCAGGGAAGCCGTCCGACTGAAGAAGGAGTCTTTCCGGGATATGTTATCCCAGACGACTCCGGAGGCAGTTGCAAGGTACCGAGAAGGCGCGAAGGGCTGCAGCCTCTGCCGTGAAAGAGGCAAAGCAGCGTGTGTGGGAGAAGTTCGGAGAAGACATGGAGAAGGACTTTCGGGTCGGCACCAAGGTGCTTCTGGAAAACCGTTCGCCACCTCAGGAGGGGAGCGGGGAACCATCCAAGCTGTGTACAGTAAGGATGGGCGCTGTTGACCTCAACTGAGGAGGTAATAGAGGCGGTGGAAGGAGCACTTTGAGGAACTCCTAAATCCGACTAATACGCCCTCTATGGTAGAGGCAGAGCTGGAGGATGATGGGGGATTGGCATCAATTTCACTGGTGGAGGTTGCTGAGGTAGTTAAACAACTCCACAGTGGCAAAGCCCCAGGAATTGATGAGATCCGTCCAGAAATGCTTAAAGCTCTGGGTGTGGAGGGGTTGTCTTGGTTGACACGCCACATTGCGTGGAAGTCTGGGACGGTGCCTAAGGAGTGGCAGACCGGGGTGGTGGTTCCCCCTTTTTAAAAAGGGGGACCAGAGGGTGTGTGCCAATTACAGGGGTATCACACTTCTCAGCCTCCCGGTAAAGTCTACTCCAAGGTGCTGGAAAGGAGGGTTCAGTCGATAGTCGAATCTCAGGTTGAAGAGGAACAATGCGGATTCCGTCCTGGTCGTGGAACAACGGACCAGATCTTTACTCTCGCAAGGATCCTGGAGGGAGCCTGGGAGTATGCCCAACCGGTCTACATGTGTTTTGTGGATCTGGAGAAGGCGTATGACCGGGTGCCCCGGGAGATACTGTGGGAGGTGCTGCGGGAGTACGGGGGTGAGGGGTCCCTTCTCAGGGCCATCCAATCTCTGTACGACCAAAGCGAGAGCTGTGTCCGGGTTCTCGGCAGTAAGTCGGACTCGTTTCAGGTGAGAGTTGGCCTCCGCCAGGGCTGCGCTTTGTCACCAATCCTGTTTGTAGTATTTATGGGCAGGATATCGAGGCGTAGTCGGGGTGGAGAGGGGTTGCAGTTCGGTGGGCTGGGGATCTCATCGCTGCTTTTTGCAGATGATGTGGTCCTGATGGCATCATCGGCCTGTGACCTTCAGCACTCACTGGATCGGTTCGCGAGCCGAGTGTGAAGCGGCTGGGATGAGGATCAGCACCTCTAAATCGGAGGCCATGGTTCTCAGCAGGAAACCGATGGAGTGTCTTCTCCAGGTAGGGAATGAGTCCTTACCCCAAGTGAAGGAGTTCAAGTACCTTGGGGTCTTGTTCGCAGTGAGGGGACAATGGAGCGGGAGATTGGTCGGGAGAATCGGCACAGCAGGTGCGGTATTACATTCAATTTATCACACCGTGGTGACGAAAAGAGAGCTGAGCCAGAAGGCAAAGCTCTCAATCTACCGGTCAGTTTTTGTTCCTACCCTCACCTATGGTCATGAAGGCTGGGTCATGACCGAAAGAACAAGATCCAGGGTACAAGCGGCCGAAATGGGTTTCCTCAGGAGGGTAGCTGGCGTCTCCCTTAGAGATAGGGGTGAGAAGCTCAGTTATCCGTGAGGAGCTCGGAGTAGAGCCGCTGCTCCTTTGCGTCGAAAGGAGCCAGTTGAGGTGGTTCGGGCATCTGGTAAGGATAACCTAACTCCCTAGGGAGGTGTTCCAGGCACGTCCAGCTGGGAGGAGGCCTCGGGGAGACCCAGGACTAGGTGGAGGGATTATATCTCTAACCTGGCCTGGGAACGCCTCGGGATCCCCCAGTCGGAGCTGGTTAATGTGGCCCGGGAAAGGGAAGTTTGGGGTCCTCTGCTGGAGCTGCTACCCCCGCGACCCGACCCCGGATAAGCGGATGGAGATGGATGGGATGGAATCTCCCTGCTTTTGAAATGCACGAACATTTCCACCCAGCACTCGTACCTGGAGGGACAGGTTAAAATGAGACAGATAGGAAGAGGCATTGCAACAATGTTTAGAAATATACACTGTAACGCTGGCTGCAGAGATTATGCAGATGTAGATCGCTACGATTGACTGACACACACACACACACACACAAACACACACATTGTTAAAATCATACGCTGGACGCTTCTTTCTACATGGGTTTAGTTAATGATGGGGCTATAATAAGACCACGTCGGCTATGTAATCGCTGACAACCGGGACAATTTCATAGTGGTTGGTGAAAACCGGGACATTTTAGCGTCCCGACAGGCTTATGTCGGGACTCAGGACACGCACCTCAGAATCGGGACTGTCCTGAGTTGCCGGGACGTCTGGTCACCCTAACTAACTAGCTTAGTTTACCCGTCTCATCATCTTCATTTGGCATTTCACTCTCAAACTGCGAGCTGGTTTTAATGAAAAAGTTGCTCAGTTAAGCACATCTGGCCACGTCACTTTCTAGAGCTTTCCTTTTTTAATTGTCAGTTTTTCAACGCCTTTTTTGCACTTTCTTTTATCTGTTTTCATACCTTCCTTTTGCTCGCGGTCGCATCCTCCAACAAGCACCGCTGACTTAAAGGGATACTTCACCGATTTAGCATTAAGCTTTGTATCAGTAGAAACCCGGTAGTATTTTTGAATGACCGTGCTTCCCTCCCTCATGTTCCCCTGAGACGAGAGATTTCTGTATTGTGGGTCTGGAAAAAAAGCCTCTTATGATGCAAAAATCGTCATTTTGCGTTATAAGAGGCTTTTTTGCCCAGAGGCTATGGACTACAGCCAGTAATAGGACCTACTTCCGCATGTTGTCAACCCGCCCATAGGGAGTTGGACTGCCGACATTCTCCGAAATTTCACGAAACAAAACGAGTGTCAGCCATCTTGAATCCTTGCGTAGCTTAGTGGCTTCTCAGCATCAAAACTTTAGATAGACAGATTTATTCATCCCGAAGGAAATTTTAGAACAACAATTATGTGCATTCAAACTACCGCACACGTGTACCAACGGGATACATTGGTACAGATCGGAGAATATGCAGGACACTTTATTACAGACGGAATACTCCATACAGCTTCACCCGCCGGCTATGAAGACCAGCGGTGTTGCTCGAAGCCTCTGGCCAGTAAAGGGACATCATCAGCGGGGAACGTTGAACAAGTTTGCGGGTGGCAAACTCGTGTTTGTTGTCCGCTCATTAGACAACAAACTGGACTACATCCAACTTCAACAAAACTCCCAATACCCCAGCAGAGACTGCTGTGTTTTTGTTGTTGTGGAAACAACAGTGTACCGGACTATCCAGCCTGTTTCTCTGTAGCCGGGTATGAGTGGAGATGGGCTGTGTTAACACGGACTTGTGCTGAAATGAGCTGCTTGTATCCAACTAAATGCTAACTGCTGGTGGAGTTTGTGACTATTAAATGCCGACCATTCTACATTCCACGCAAATTTACGACTGTGTTTATAATCGTGTTTACAGTCTACCAAGCGCTAATGCTAGTACGCGTTAGCTGAACTTTACGGAGCATATGTGTGTGTGTACTAGCTAAATGTAGCCTGTTTCGTATGTCATTTTTATATAATGTTTTTATATATTTTAAATGTGTAACACCACTAGAGCCACGGTGAAACGTTGTTTCGTGTATATGGTTGAAATGACAATAAAACACATTTGAGTTGAATGCTGCCTCACTGTCTGTCTGTAACGGTAGGCGTGGCTTGGGAGTGGAGTCTAAAGCAGCGAAGCAAGTGCATTCTGGGATTTGGTGTCTTTCATCCATATGAGCCAAAAACACATTTTCTGGCTTATCTCGGCGTAGAAGGTACCAATTTCTATACTTTTTTTCACATTTCTACTACATAAGTGACCCAATTTAAAGATGTATTCGTCTTTCCAACGGTGAAATATCCCTTTAAGTGTACGAGGTTTTTAGCAAGGTGCCGTAAATACGACTACGTCCTGCTACGTCCTGCTATGCTCTGCTATGCTCTGCTGTGCCCTGCTACGTCCTGCTATGCTCTGCTATGCTCTGCTGTGCCCTGCTACGTCCTGCTGTGCTCTGCTATGCTCTGCTGTGCCCTGCTACGTCCTGCTGTGCTCTGCTGTGCCACACTACATCCTGTAACGTCCTGCAGTGCCCCGCTATGACATGAACTACTATGACTACCATTTGTAGTCACTGTTCCATTATCTTTGTGACTATTATTGCCACTGTTCATCACATCCCCAACCAGCACCGCCAGACACCGCCTACCAAGAGCCTGGGTCTGCCGAGGTTTCTTCCTAAAAGGAGTTTTTCCTCGCTACTGTCACACTGAATGCTTGCTCTTGGGGAATTACTAGAATTGTTGGGGCTCTGTAAACTATAGAGTGTGGTCTAGACCAGATCTGTAAAGTGTCTCGAGATAACTCCTGTTGAATTGAATTGAATTAAATTGAATTGAATTGAGCACCTTGCGACCAAAAAAAAAACCGGTCCAATCTATAAAAAAGGGGGAAAAATTATTTTCATTTAATCAGTCAAAGAAAATGCTCATCTTACCCAAAAATACTTGTTTCACTTACTATGATTGATAAGCAGGGCCTGATAATAACCAGCCAGTGTGACAGTTAGGAGTGGCAGAATCATCAGGACCTTAAGGCTATGTTTAGACGGAAACGATCTGAAGAGAAAACGCAAAAGTGGCGTTGTGTTCTCACTTTTTATTCCGCGTTTAGACGAGAGTTTTGGGAGGGAAATCTGCGTGCATATGGTGACGCAAAAGTGTGTGAAATTCGATGTAATATGCACACCAGGCGGCTAGGCCTACGTAGAACCTTCCTTCTACTTCTCTCCTTAGCAGCGCCAAACCAAAACATGTCGAAGCGAACAACAGCTTGTCTGGAAAGACGAGGAGGTGGAATTGCATGTTTGTCTGATGATGACCGGCACAGTCGACCGTGATGAGCCACAGCACAGCACCCACGGGAGCACTACCAATATCCTGAACCTCGCAGCCCTTCAGCCGCTGCTTGAGAGCGAGAGGCAGCGGGCAGAGGAGGCTGAAGCAGACCCTCCTCTGCCCGCTGCCACTCGCTCTCTCTCTTTCTCTTCATCCGCAACGTTGTAGCCTACTCTGGCTCACATGAATAGCCTACATATGGTCATCGAACTATGACAACCTTATCCACATTGTCGAAATCATTTAAATATTGAGCTATTACATGTATTGAAAATCTTTTAGATCCTATAATTTCTGTAGCCTCCTCGGTAACAACAGACTACCTGGACGCCTTTTTCTCGTCTCTTTCCACACCGCTGTCTTCAGACTTTTGTGTTTTTACCCTTTAGACGGGAACGCGACGGTGGAACGTTTTTAAGATTTCCACTCTGGAGGGTGGTTTCACTTTTTTGCGTTTTTAAGCCCCAAAAACGCCATCGCCGTATAAACAAAAGGCACATCTGATAAAATATCGTTTTCACCCGCGAGCGTCATCGTGTAAACACCTAGGAGAACTGCTGCCATTTCTCTTAAATACTGAAGGGAAGGGTGAGCTTTGTGCTTTGTGCAGCAGCGTCTGCAGTTAAGTGATAAGTGCTTCCATTTCTTGTTACTGGTTGGGGAGGGCCACATGTAAAGCTTTAATTTCACTTTCATTATGTGCAGCTATTCCTGGGTGTGGTTTGGCTCATATATAGAGCCTTTCCAAAGGAGCTGCAGGAGACACACTCTGAACTCTGTCTTTACTTCAGCTGCAGTATCTACTCTGTACTCTTTAACCCAAACAGGGACAGGAACTATTACAACCTAAACATGGACAGCAATTTTGGTAAGTCATGATGCTGTATCCATTTTAATAATTTGTTATATTTTTAATGTTTTGATCACTATTATAAATAATTTTATAAGAGTGATCACTGCTGAATCTAATGTATGTAATGTCTTTGTGTAGCTCCTATAGACTAATGCTTCCATAGACATAGCCTACTGGGTAGTTCAACTTAAAAGGATTTTACTCTTTAACAAAAAGGTCTATCTCTGTATGGATCCTTACCGTAATGTTATCAGACAGAATAATAATCTGAGCCGGTCAGTGGCAAGAACAAAACTTATGGTGGATGGAAATTGACGATGCCTATTTGCCGTATATGATTACGTTACAGCCCGGTCTGTGGCTGCCGGTTACAGCGTTCTTGCTCAATACTGGACCAATTTCAAAGATTCTTGTACTAGTACTTAGACACTAATACATGGGGTACTTTAAAATACCTGGTGCCTTTTCCTGTAAATAGTGAACTAAACAATATATGGAAGCCATATTAGATCATGGAAAGAAAGCCAAATAAGCCAACTTTATCAACCACATTGTAAATATTAATTAGATCAATTAGATTTCCTGTAGGATTAACTACAATGCATGTACAACCTGATTCTTATTCAGTGTCACGCATTCTTCTACACAGGTTGGAGCAGAAATAATGAGGATATGAGGATAGTTATGGTGGGGAAGACAGGAGTTGGGAAGAGTGCCACTGGAAACACCATTCTGGGACAACAGTGCTTTGAATCAAAGTTCAGTACAAAGTCTATGACTGTAGACTGTTCCAAGGGCAAAGCTGAGGTGGATGGGCAAAAGGTAGCTGTTATTGACACCCCAGGCCTGTTTGACACCAGGTTTGACAAGGATAGAACAACTAAAGATATATGCCAGTGCTTGTCTTATGCTGCTCCTGGACCCCATGTGTTCCTGGTGGTCATCCGGCTGGGCAGATACACCGATGAGGAAAAGCAGACAGTGCAAAGGATTCAAGAAATCTTTGGACGGGCTGCAGACAGATACAGCATGGTTCTCTTTACTCATGGGGACCAACTTGAAGACACAACTATTGAAGACTTCTTGATGGAATCCTCAGACCTGCAAGAACTCGTGGCCAGATGCAATGGCCAGTACCATGTCTTCAATAATAAGCTGAAGGATCGCTCTCAGGTCACTGAGCTGCTCCGGAAGATCAGAAATTTAAACCAGGAGAACGGAGGAAGCCACTACACAAACGAAATGTTCCAAGAGGCCGAGAGGGCAGTCGAAGAGGAGAAACAACGCATCCTGAAAGAGAAAGAAGAGCAAATATGCAAAGAAATAGAGGAATTGGATAGAAAACTTCAGGAAAAATATGAAAAACAGATGAAGAAAATGAATGAACAACTTCAGGCTGAGAGAGAGAGGGAGAGGAAAGAGAGAGAGGAGGAGAGGGAGAGGGAGAGGAAAGAGAGAGAGGAGGAGAGGGAGAGGGAGAGGCAGGAAATGAATGAGGAGAAAAAGAATGAGGAGGAGGAGAGAGAATTAGAGAGAAAGAGAGACAGAGAGGAGAGAGAAAGGGAGACTGCAAACCTGATGAATAAAATGAAGGAACAGCATGAGAAAGAACTGAGAGAGGAAAAAGAAAAGTTGCAGAACAGACATGAAAGTGAGGCCAGAGAGGAAGCTGAGGGCTTTAATCCATTGCATCATCTGTTAGCACTGGTTGATGCTGGCATGAAGGTATTTGGAGCAATTACATCTTTTAGACAAATGCTTGTGGGATTGTTCAAAAAGTGAGTGATTCAGGCAGCACAACTACAGAGGAACCCTCTAGAACTCCTACACAAGAATATATGAAACAATTATTTCATCCACAGAACTAAAATGACTATTTGCTTTTTTATTATCTGAGTGAATGATAATAAAGCTAATTGTATTTGTTAAAGTAGAGCTATATACTGTAGGTTAGTAAGGCTAGTTCACTCCATGGTTCACTCATCATATCATACTCTCACACTGCCATCTAGTGTTCCTTTTGCATTATTTTAACAAAGCTCAAGGAGAGATTCCATAATGTAAGTTAACATTTTACTATATATATATATACTATTATATACATACTATTTTCTTTTTTTCATTTTTTTTATCAGATGTACACGAATGTATTGTAGTAAATCCTTTCGTTATTTGATTTTGTTCCTGTTGGTCACAGTTTGTCACAAAGTCTTTATTTCATGGGTTATGTTGATGACTGATGCCACTCAAGAACAAGTTATCTATGTGCTCATGTGCTACACTGAACAAGAAATAAAGGTGTGATATTAAGACAAAACCTTTGCTGGAGTAATAATAATAATAAATAATAAAATAATGGTCTATACCATAAAATTTAATATAGAGACGTAGAGCTGTCTCTCTCTCAGCACCCTGGTTGGTGCTAGACTGAGCCCCCCAGCAAGCCAGCAAGCTAACTAGCCGACCGGCCGAGAGATGAACAGTCTGGTTGGTAGTTACTGTATGTCCAAATGAAGCTTTTCTTTATTTTCTGAGCCCACTAGACGGCGCTCTCTGTTTATAACAAAGGGTTGAAAACAATGTGAGAGAATCAGAGGGACCATATAGACTCGGTGCTGCCACTGCTGATTTAGGTAAACACTGTTTAGTTGTAGGTATCAGAGCAACGTTTGTATCCGGTTTCCCTTTTTGAATGATGAATAGATGACCGCCGGCTGCCGGCATGGAGAGTTATTTCCTCTCACCCAGGTGCAGAACGTACATGATAGTTGGCCGTCAGCGTTGGTCTTTGTGATATGTTCAAGTGCAATTTTTGGGCCGAGACAAAAGGGGATGTGCGGCGTCACCACAGTCGCCCTTCATCACCATTAGGTCTTGGTCGTCTGCTTGGTGTGTCAGGGCTTTTAGATTTAAACAAACTCTGACTACCTTTAAAACCAGGATCAATACTTTGATGTTCTCCAATGCCATTCAAATTGACCTCAGGCACATATTGCATCAATCAAGTAATTCTCTTTCTCTTTACACACAATGTAAGCAGTGGTTTCTATTCATTCTGTACTTTAATGTTTAATGTGGTTCATGCATGTTATAAAGCACTCTGAATTGCCTTTCTGTATAATATGTGCTATTCAAATAAACTTGCTTTGCCATCTCTTGGCTCTTGTTTATGTTTACTTGTTTACATAGGTCAATGAGCAAATGATGGAAATCTAAAATGGCCTATTTAAATAGATAATTGAAATTGTTATATTATTAATTTACTATATTAATAAACAGTAGCATATAAGTGAACCAATACATTGTGAAAAAAATGTTTAAAGTTGTGAAATCATAACTAATAATTTGAGGTACTTCTTTTCATGCCACTTTCTACTTCTACTCTGCTACATTTCAGAGAGAAATATTGTACTTTTTACTCCACTACATTTATCTGACAGCTTTAGTTACTTTACACATTAAGATTTTTCCACAAAAAAACACTGATTGTTGTTTGTATGTTCGCATAAGAAAACAGCAACAAATCTTTTATTATTGTGGCCTCCATGTTTTCACACACCAGAGGCCTGTAATATTTGAAAACAGTATCCTGACTGAACGTTGACATATACCCTTCTGTAATTATCCTACATTTATTATTAGTCTGAATAATTCATAATGTCTGCTTTTTTATCTCCAGGATTATGTATAATTTCCTATAAATAAGGTTTATTGACCATGAATTCCAAAAATAAGTGTAAAACTAGTAATAAGTTGGTGTTAGTGATGCTCATACATGGTAGTGAAAGGAAGTGTAAAATGGAGGGAAAAAGGGGCCAACATTGAAGAAAATGCACCAAAAGGGTCGAAAAAAGAGACAAAAACGTTGTAAAGTGAAGATTTTCATTTGACCCGGGAGGACGACAAGTGCATGGTCCAATGGAAGAAAGACAACGCAAGGGTTAAAGAGCTGCACACAATGACAGTGAAACTAAACCTTTATATGGTTGTTTCGGGAGTTTTTTTAATATCTGGGAAGTCCCAGTGTTTCCTCTCCACTTCTAACCTTGCTCTCCCGACCATTAACAACAAATGGAAGCACTTATTTATATCATCACTCAAAACATCATATTTTATAAAGAACCAGTGTTTTTTTGGAAAAATCTTAACGTGTAAAGTAACTAAAGCTGTCAGAAATATTGTACTTTATACTCCACTACATTCATCTCTCTGAAATGTAGAGGTGTGTAGAGGTAGAAAGTGGAATGAAAAGAAAAGACTCCCTTAAAGTACGAGTACCTCGAATTATTAGTGTAAAAAAGACCATTACTTTGAGCAGACTGGATTGTCTGTAGCGATACACTCTCTCGCTCCCTGTCATGAGTGGCTCGCTCTATCTGGACTAGTAACGTCTCGGCATGCTCTGCACCTCAGCTTAGGCACAGCGGTCTCGAGCGAGAGAAAAAGTCGTTAACGTGAACCGCTATATCACTTTCTTTTTCTCCCATCATTGGAAGTTTGTGGACACTACTGTGTGCATGCATCGATAAGTAAGTCTGACGTCCTGTAGGTACGGGACAATTTTATGTAGGATTTATAAATGCACATTAGCAACTTTAGGCTAATTCACGAGGGTGCGATTTCCATAGACCGTATATAAGAATGGACCAACAGATCCCGTGTCTCTGGACGGAGACCAGTGAAGGACATTAGAAGCTCTTTCCCGGTGATGGCTGAGCGTTACTGCGCAGCCTCCAGCTGAGAGAGACGACGTAAATGTGACGTGAGCAACCTGTCTGAAAGTTGGAAGTCTTCTGGTAGCTGTGCCAAGAGAAATCTCAATCATGTGCTTATTAGCATCAAAAATAGCGCCATAGGAGGTCGTGAGGAGACGCTTACCCCCTTGGCTATTTCATGTGTAAGCTAATATTTGCCGTCTGTTCATGTGCGCTGCAGGAGTTATGTTTCTGTTTGTTGAATGCGTTGTTCAGTGCAAATATAACTGAGAGTGTAGTTTAATCTCAGTAATGATGGTACAGTGGGTTATTACTGTCGCTCTGTTGGAGGCAAATGTTCCACAGTGCTGTAGTTACGCAGATCACGGAGATTTGATTGAGTGTAGACTTCACGGCAGTTAAGTGGAAGTAGGTCAAATTGTAATGAACTGCCCCTACCAGCAGGCGGCAGCATAGCCATATAATACTGTCAATTTACAGAGGGCATTTAAATGTGTATGATAGTTTCTATGTTAATGCTAACTGTTAGCCCATATGCCTATAACTGGTAAGGATTTAGATATACAGATATACTGAATGCTGTCTATTTAATTTGGGATTTAAGTTAATGGTTTATTTGTAACTTAGTTATAGGATCATACACGGTATTTACTTTGTACTTATATCATTTCAGAACCACACCTCCATGTTGGCATCCACATACTGTTGGAGAAATGAGCGTGTGTTGATTGTGAGGCAATAAAGGATAATTAAGAAGTGACACTTGTCTGGTTCTTATCGGACCCCCTTCAGTGGACTCAGATTCACTACTAACCAGTCAGTTGACCTATGTAAACAAGTAAACATAAAAAAGAGCCAAGAGATGGCAAAGCAAGTTTATTTGAATAGCACATATTATACAGAAAGGCAATTCAGAGTGCTTTATAACATGCATGAACCACATTAAACATTAAAGTACAGAATGAATAGAAACCACTGCTTACATTGTGTGTAAAGAGAAAGAGAATTACTTGATTGATGCAATATGTGCCTGAGGTCAATTTGAATGGCATTGGAGAACATCAAAGTATTGATCCTGGTTTTAAAGGTAGTCAGAGTTTGTTTAAATCTAAAAGCCCTGACACACCAAGCAGACGGCCAAGACCTAATGGTGATGAAGGGCGACTGTGGTGACGCCGCACATCCCCTTTTGTCTCGGCCCAAAAATTGCACTTGAACATATCACAAAGACCAACGCTGACGGCCAACTATCATGTACGTTCTGCACCTGGGTGAGAGGAAATAACTCTCCATGCCGGCAGCCGGCGGTCATCTATTCATCATTCAAAAAGGGAAACCGGATACAAACGTTGCTCTGATACCTACAACTAAACAGTGTTTACCTAAATCAGCAGTGGCAGCACCGAGTCTATATGGTCCCTCTGATTCTCTCACATTGTTTTCAACCCTTTGTTATAAACAGAGAGCGCCGTCTAGTGGGCTCAGAAAATAAAGAAAAGCTTCATTTGGACATACAGTAACTACCAACCAGACTGTTCATCTCTCGGCCGGTCGGCTAGTTAGCTTGCTGGCTTGCTGGGGGGCTCAGTTGTCAGTTGAGAGAGACAGGTCTACGTCTCTATATTACAGTTTTTTCCAACTGCTTACACACAAAATCTTTTCATGTCACGATTTTTGTCACTCAAAGTGCAAAACTACCAACCCAGTCTCACGTCAGTTCGTGAAATGGTCACGTTATTTAAATCTATGGATTTGTGTACCCGGACACGTTTCTGTCGGGTTTTTTTTTTTTTGTGGTGATGAGCACGATTTTTAAACTAATGTATTTCAATGGGAAGCACCTTTCGTAATCACAGCACGATTACGGTAGCGAGTAGTATGGAAAGCCGAAAATCCGCGTAGGGAGGTTGGCTGGGGGGGTGGATGGGTCCTACAACGCAGGCCTTTCACCCCGGAGACCGGGGTTCGTGTCCCGCGTGTAGACGTTTAATTTCCCCGTTGTTTTTTTCCGCACGTCCCCCAGAGACCGCGGCTTGTGTCCCGGCATGTGGCGTGTCCTTTCCCCGTTCTTCTTTTCCTAAACCCAACCTCCATAATCACGCTCACCACCACGAAAAACAAACGAGAGAAACATGTCCGTGTACAAGAATCAATAGTAAAAAATAACGTGACCATTTCACAAACTGCCGTGAGACCGTGTTGAAACTACACACCGAATCTCCAAAACCATAAACTATTTCTCAGCCTTTGAATCAGTTTTCAATTGCATAAAACATTTTTTTCAAAACACTACACACAATTCTCTTCCTAAGACACAAAAATCTAACAGGAGGTGACTGGCTTTCCTTTTCCAAACACAACCAATCAAAATGCTACACTTATTTACCAGGGCACACACACACTCATGCTCACGCTCATGACCGAAAGAACAAGATCCAGGGTACAAGCGGCCGAAATGGGTTTCCTCAGGAGGGTAGCTGGCGTCTCCCTTAGAGATAGGGTGAGAAGCTCAGTTATCCGTGAGGAGCTCGAAGTAGAGCCGCTGCTCCTTTGCGTCGAAAGGAGCCAGTTGAGGTGGTTCGGGCATCTGGTAAGGATGCCCCCTGGGCGCCTCCCTAGGGAGGTGTTCCAGGCACGTCCAGCTGGGAGGAGGCCTCGGGGGAGACCCAGGACTAGGTGGAGGGATTATATCTCTAACCTGGCCTGGGAACGCCTCGGGATCCCCCAGTCGGAGCTGGTTAATGTGGCTCGGGAAAGGGAAGTTTGGGGTCCCCTGCTGGAGCTGCTACCCCCGCGACCCGACCCCGGATAAGCGGATGAAGATGGATGGATGGACACACACACTCCTCACATGTGAAAACACATTATGTCATAACTGAACACTAACCAATCACTGCTGTAGTATAGGCCTATACAGAGGTCAAAGGTCAGGTTACCTGTTTTGAACAATGGATGCCAGCAATAGACAGAGAGCAATAGGAGGAGGAGGGAGAGACGGGACAACAACGAGGAGGAGGGAAGAAGAGGAAGGAGAGCCATCTCTGATGAGATCATGGCCACACTTATTCATCATGTGATCAACCACAGATTGACCAATGAGAGAAGCCCATCTTGAGTAGCTTTACAGTGGCGTCCATACTGCATGCAACTATCTAATGACTATTTCAGCATTACAAATCAATCAGACTTTGTTTGTGCACACAATTCCACCCCCCACCACATAAACACGCACACACACACACACACACACACACACACACACACACACACACATACATACATACATACACATATTCTTTATTCTAAAAATGATACCTTTGGTTTACATATGTTTCTGCTTTTGTTTTCTTGTTTCATGCTACTGTATACAACGCTGTGCTACTCTTACAAACGTGATGTTTTGTCCAATACATATTTTCTGTTTTACTGTAACTTTTCAACCCCTCTCAGCAGATGACTTTCTCTCTAGAACATTGTAAATGTCGATATAGGCCTATGAAAGACAAAAGAGCTTTAGCTTTAGAACAACAGTGTGTACATGGTATATCCAAACATTTACTATTATGAAAAAAGTGTCTTTTGGCATTTTGAGATGTGTTTATGGTATTTTGAATGCAGTGTTTCATTTTGAAGGAGATGTGAGGCATTTTGCATTTTGTGTGTGCAGTTTTGGGAATTGTGTGCAGAGTTTTATGGTATAGGACATTATTTTATTATTTATTATTATTACTCCAACAAGGGTTTTGTCTTAATATCACACCTTTATTTCTTGTTCAGTGTAGCACATGAGCACATGTCGCTAATACACGCCGATAACTTGTTCTTGAGTGGCATCAGTCATCAACATAACCCACGAAATAAAGACTTTGTGACAAACTGTGACCAACAGGAACAAACTCAAATAACGAAAGGATTTACTACAATACATTCATGTACATCTGATAAAAAAACTGAAAAAAAGAAAATAGTTTATATATATATATATATATATATATATATATATAGTAAAATGTTAACTTACATTATGGAATCTCTCCTTGAGCTTTGTTAAAATAATGCAAAAGGAACACTAGATGGCAGTGTGAGAGTATGATATGATGAGTGAACCATGGAGTGAACTAGCCTTACTAACCTACAGTATATAGCTCTACTTTAACAAATACAATTAGCTTTATTATCATTCACTCAGATAATAAAAAAGTAAATAGTGATTTTAGTTCTGTGGATGAAATAATTGTTTCATATATTCTTGTGTAGGAGCTTCTAGAGGGTTCCTCTGTAGTTGTGCTGCCTGAATCACTCACCATTAGAACCATCTCCCAATTGCTTTTCCCAAAGATGTAATTGCTCCAACTACCTTCATGCCAGCATCAACCAGTGCTAACAGATGATGCAATGGATTAAAGCCCTCAGCTTCCTCTCTGGCCTCACTTTCATGTCTGTTCTGCAACTTTTCTTTTTCCTCTCTCAGTTCTTTCTCATGCTGTTCCTTCATTTTATTCATCAGGTTTGCAGTCTCCCTTTCTCTCTCCTCTCTGTCTGTCTTTCTCTCTAATTCTCTCTCCTCCTTCTCCCTCTTTCTCTCCTCATTCATTTCCTGCCTCTCCCTCTTCCTCTCCTCCTCTCTCTCTTTCCTCTCCCTCTCTCTCTCAGCCTGAAGTTGTTCATCCATTTTCTTCATCTGTTTTTCATATTTTTCCTGAAGTTTTCTCTCCAATTCCTCTTTTTCTTTGCGTATTAGCTCTTCTTTCTCTTTCAGGATGCGTTGTTTCTCCTCTTCGACTGCCCTCTCGGCCTCTTGGAACATCTCGTTTGTGTAGTGGCTTCCTCCGTTCTTCTGGTTTAAATTTCTGATCTTCCGGAGCAGCTCAGTGACCTGAGAGCGATCCTTCAGCTTATTATTGAAGACATGGTACTGGCCATTACATCTGGCCACGAGTTCTTGCAGGTCTGAGGATTCCATCAAGAAGTCGTCAATAGTTGTGTCTTCAAGTTGGTCCCCATGAGTAAAGAGAACCATGCTGTATCTGTCTGCAGCCTGTCCAAAGATTTCTTGAATCCTTTGCACTGTCTGCTTTTCCTCATCGGTGTATCTGCCCAGCCGGATGACCACCAGGAACACATGGGGTCCAGGAGCAGCATAAGAGATGCACTGGCATATATCTTTAGTTGTTCTATCCTTGCCAAACCTGGTGTCAAACAGGCCTGGGGTGTCAATAACAGCTACCTTTTGCCCATCCACCTCAGCTTTGCCCTTGGAACAGTCTACAGTCATAGACTTTGCACTGAACTTTGATTCAAAGCACTGTCGTCCCAGAATGGTGTTTCCAGTGGCACTCTTCCCAATTCCTGTCTTCCCCACCATAACTATCCTCATATCCTCATTATTTCTGCTCCAACCTGTGTAGAAGAATGCGTGACACTGAATAAGAATCAGGTTGTACATGCATTGTAGTTAATCCTACAGGAAATCTAATTGTGAATATTTACAATGTGGTTGATAAAGTTGGCTTATTTGGCTTTCTTTCCATGATCTAATATGGCTTCCATATATTGTTTAGTTCACTATTTACAGGAAAAGGCACCAGGTATTTTAAAGTACCCCATGTATTAGTGTCTAAGTACTAGTACAAGAATCTTTGAAATTGGTCCAGTATTGAGCAAGAACGCTGTAACCGGCAGCCACAGACCGGGCTGTAACGTAATCATATACGGCAAATAGGCATCGTCAATTTCCATCCACCATAAATTTTGTTCTTGCCACTGACCGGCTCAGATTATTATTCTGTCTGATAACATTACGGTAAGGATCCATACAGAGATAGACCTTTTTGTTAAAGAGTAAAATCCTTTTAAGTTGAACTACCCAGTAGGCTATGTCTATGGAAGCATTAGTCTATAGGAGCTACACAAAGACATTACATACATTAGATTCAGCAGTGATCACTCTTATGAAATTATTCATAATAGTGATCAAAACATTAAAAATATAACAAATTATTAAAATGGACACAGCATCATGACTTACCAAAATTGCTGTCCATGTTTAAGATACTACTGAGTAGATACTGCAGCTGAAGTAAAGACAGAGTTCAGAGTGTGTCTCCTGCAGCTCCTTTGGAAAGGCTCTATATATGAGCCAAACCACACCCAGGAATAGCTGCACATAATGAAAGTGAAATTAAAGCTTTATATGTGGCCCTCCCCGACCAGTAACAGGAAATGGAAGCCCTTATCACTTAACTGCAGACGCTGCTGCACAAAGCACAAAGCTCACCCTTCCCTTCAGTATTTACAAGAAATGGCAGCAGTTCTCTTAAGGTCCTGATGATTCTCTCACTTCTACCTGTCACACTGGCTGGTGGTCAAAAAAGTTAACGTCAGGCCCTGCTTATCAATCATAGTAAGTGCAACAAGTATTTTTAAGACAGAGTGTTATTTTTGGGTAAGATGAGCATTTTCTTTGACTGATTAAATGAAAACTATTTTTCCCCCTTTTTTATAGAACTGTGCCTGTCTGGTTTTTTGGTCGCGAGGTGCTCAGTCACTACATTGGAAATCCAGAGTTCTCGCGAGAGCACAATTTGAATTAGCTCAGCGAGTCACTCTGGCATTGAGTAATGATGCTCATTAACTATGCTCTTGTAGCCGAGCTGCACAAATCACATAGGTGTATCTGATATAGGCGGGCCAGAGGCGAGCTAAACAGATGACAGTTTAATCTACCAGTTAGCTCCCCTGGTAGCTAAGAGTCCAATCTACCAGTTAGCTCCCCTGGTAGCTAAGAGTCCAATCTACCAGTTAGCTCCCCTGGTAGCTAAGAGTCCAATCTACCAGTTAGCTCCGCTGGTAGCTAAGAGTCCAATCTACCAGTTAGCTCCCCTGGTAGCTAAGAGTCCAATCTACCAGTTAGCTCCGCTGGTAGCTAAGAGTCCAATCTACCAGTTAGCTCCTCTGGTGAAAGAGGCAAAGCAGCGTGTGTGGGAGAAGTTCGGAGAAGACATGGAGAAGGACTTTCGGTCGGCACCAAGGTGCTTCTGGAAAACCGTTCGCCACCTCAGGAGGGGGAAGCGGGAAACCATCCAAGCTGTGTACAGTAAGGATGGACGCTGTTGACCTCAACTGAGGAGGTAATAGGGCGGTGGAAGGAGCACTTTGAGGAACTCCTAAATCCGACTAATACGCCCTCTATGGTAGAGGCAGAGCTGGAGGATGATGGGGGATTGGCATCAATTTCACTGGTGGAGGTTGCTGAGGTAGTTAAACAACTCCACAGTGGCAAAGCCCCAGGAATTGATGAGATCTGTCCTGAAATGCTTAAAGCTCTGGGTGTGGAGGGGTTGTCTTGGTTGACACGCCACATTGCGTGGAAGTCTGGGACAGTGCCTAAGGAGTGGCAGACCGGGGTGGTGGTTCCCCTTTTTAAAAAGGGGGACCAGAGGGTGTGTGCCAATTACAGGGGTATCACACTTCTCAGCCTCCCCGGTAAAGTCTACTCCAAGGTGCTGGAAAGGAGGGTTCAGTCGATAGTCGAATCTCAGGTTGAAGAGGAACAATGCGGATTCCGTCCTGGTCGTGGAACAACGGACCAGATCTTTACTCTCGCAAGGATCCTGGAGGGAGCCTGGGAGTATGCCCAACCAGTCTACATGTGTTTTGTGGATCTGGAGAAGGCGTATGACCGGGTGCCCCGGGAGATACTGTGGGAGGTGCTGCGGGAGTACGGGGTGAGGGGGTCCCTTCTCAGGGCCATCCAATCTCTGTACGACCAAAGCGAGAGCTGTGGCCGGGTTCTCGGCAGTAAGTCGGACTCGTTTCAGGTGAGAGTTGGCCTCCGCCACGGCTGCGCTTTGTCACCAATCCTGTTTGTAGTATTTATGGGCAGGATATCGAGGCGTAGTCGGGGTGGAGAGGGGCTGCAGTTCGGTGGGCTGGGGATCTCGTCGCTGCTTTTTGCAGATGATGTGGTCCTGATGGCATCATCGGCCTGTGACCTTCAGCACTCACTGGATCGGTTCGCAGCCGAGTGTGAAGCGGCTGGGATGAGGATCAGCACCTCTAAATCGGAGGCCATGGTTCTCAGCAGGAAACCGATGGAGTGCCTTCTCCAGGTAGGGAATGAGTCCTTACCCCAAGTGAAGGAGTTCAAGTACCTTGGGGTCTTGTTCGCGAGTGAGGGGACAATGGAGCGGGAGATTGGTCGGAGAATCGGCACAGCAGGTGCGGTATTACATTCAATTTATCACACCGTGGTGACGAAAAGAGAGCTGAGCCAGAAGGCAAAGCTCTCAATCTACCGGTCAGTTTTTGTTCCTACCCTCACCTATGGTCATGAAGGCTGGGTCATGACCGAAAGAACAAGATCCAGGGTACAAGCGGCCGAAATGGGTTTCCTCAGGAGGGTAGCTGGCGTCTCCCTTAGAGATAGGGTGAGAAGCTCAGTTATCCGTGAGGAGCCGCTGCTCCTTTGCGTCGAAAGGAGCCAGTTGAGGTGGTTCGGGCATCTGGTAAGGATGCCCCCTGGGCGCCTCCCTAGGGAGGTGTTCCAGGCACGTCCAGCTGGGAAGAGGCCTCGGGGGAGACCCAGGACTAGGTGGAGGGATTATATCTCTAACCTGGCCTGGGAACGCCTCGGGATCCCCCAGTCGGAGCTGGTTAATGTGGCCCGGGAAAGGGAAGTTTGGGGTCCCCTGCTGGAGCTGCTACCCCCGCGACCCGACCCCGGATAAGCGGATGAAGATGGATGGATGGATGGATGGAATCTCCCTGCTTTTGAAATGCACGAACATTTCCACCCAGCGCTCGTACCTGGAGGGACAGGTTAAAATGAGACAGATAGGAAGAGGCATTGCAACAATGTCTAGAAATATACACTGTAACGCTGGCTGCAGAGATTATGCAGATGTAGATCGCTACGATTGACTGACACACACACACACACACACACACACACACACACACACACACACAAACACACACATTGTTAAAATCATACGCTGGACGCTTCTTTCTACATGGGTTTAGTTAATGATGGGGCTATAATAAGACCACGTCGGCTATGTAATCGCTGACAACCGGGACAATTTCATAGTGGTTGGTGAAAACCGGGACATTTTAGAATGCACCTCAGAATCGGGACTGTCCTGAGTTGCCGGGACGTCTGGTCACCCTAACTAACTAGCTTAGTTTACCCGTCTCATCATCTTCATTTGGCATTTCACTCTCAAACTGCGAGCTGGTTTTAATGAAAAAGTTGCTCAGTTAAGCACATCTGGCCACGTCACTTTCTAGAGCTTTCCTTTTTTAATTGTCAGTTTTTCAACGCCTTTTTTGCACTTTCTTTTATCTGTTTTCATACCTTCCTTTTGCTCGCGGTCGCATCCTCCAACAAGCACCGCTGACTTAAAGAGATACTTCACCGATTTAGCATTAAGCTTTGTATCAGTAGAAACCCGGTAGTATTTTTGAATGACCGTGCTTCCCTCCCTCATGTTCCCCTGAGACGAGAGATTTCTGTATTGTGGGTCTGGAAAAAAAGCCTCTTATGATGCAAAAATCGTCATTTTGCGTTATAAGAGGCTTTTTTGCCCAGAGGCTATGGACTACAGCCAGTAATAGGACCTACTTCCGCATGTTGTCAACCCGCCCATAGGGAGTTGGACTGCCGACATTCTCCGAAATTTCACGAAACAAAACGAGTGTCAGCCATCTTGAATCCTTGCGTAGCTTAGTGGCTTCTCAGCATCAAAACTTTAGATAGACAGATTTATTCATCCCGAAGGAAATTTTAGAACAACAATTATGTGCATTCAAACTACCGCACACGTGTACCAACGGGATACATTGGTACAGATCGGAGAATATGCAGGACACTTTATTACAGACGGAATACTCCATACAGCTTCACCCGCCGGCTATGAAGACCAGCGGTGTTGCTCGAAGCCTCTGGCCAGTAAAGGGACATCATCAGAGGGGAACGTTGAACAGGTTTGCTGGTGGCAAACTCGTATTTGTTGTCCGCTCATTAGACAACAAACTGGACTACATCCAACTTCAACGAAACTCCCAATACCCCAACAGAGACTGCTGTGTTTTTGTTGTTGTGGAAACAACAGTGTACCGGACTATCCAGCCTGTTTCTCTGTAGCCGGGTATGAGTGGAGATGGGCTGTGTTAACACGGACTTGTGCTGAAATGAGCTGCTTGTATCCAACTAAATGCTAACTGCTGGTGGAGTTTGTGACTATTAAATGCCGACCATTCTACATTCCACGCAAATTTACGACTGTGTTTATAATCGTGTTTACAGTCTACCAAGCGCTAATGCTAGTACGCGTTAGCTGAACTTTACGGAGCATATGTGTGTGTGTACTAGCTAAATGTAGCCTGTTTCGTATATCGTTTTTATATAATGTTTTTATATATTTTAAATGTGTAACACCACTAGAGCCACGGTGAAACGTTATTTCGTGTATATGGTTGAAATGACAATAAAACACATTTGAGTTGAATGCTGCCTCACTGTCTGTTATTACTCCAACAAAGGTTTTGTCTTAATATCACACCTTTATTTCTTGTTCAGTGTAGCACATGAGCACATAGATAACTTGTTCTTGATGGCATCAGTCATCAACATAACCCATGAAATAAAGACTTTGTGACAAACTGTGACCAACAGGAACAAAATCAAATAACGAAAGGATTTACTACAATACATTCATGTACATCTGATAAAAAAACTGAAAAAAAGAAAATAGTTTATATATATATATATATATATATATATATATATATAGTAAAATGTTAACTTACATTATGGAATCTCTCCTTGAGCTTTGTTAAAATAATGCAAAAGGAACACTAGATGGCAGTGTGAGAGTATGATATGATGAGTGAACCATGGAGTGAACTAGCCTTACTAACCTACAGTATATAGCTCTACTTTAACAAATACAATTAGCTTTATTATCATTCACTCAGATAATAAAAAAGTAAATAGTGATTTTAGTTCTGTGGATGAAATAATTGTTTCATATATTCTTGTGTAGGAGCTTCTAGAGGGTTCCTCTGTAGTTGTGCTGCCTGAATCACTCACCATTAGAACCATCTCCCAATTGCTTTTCCCAAAGATTTAATTGCTCCAACTACCTTCATGCCAGCATCAACTATTACTTCACCAGCTACTACCAGAGGATACAATGGATTAAAGCCCTCAGCTTCCTCTCTGGCCTCACTTTCATGTCTGTTCTGCAACTTTTCTTTTTCCTCTCTCAGTTCTTTCTCATGCTGTTCCTTCATTTTATTCATCAGGTTTGCAGTCTCCCTTTCTCTCTCCTCTCTGTCTCTCTTTCTCTCTAATTCTCTCTCCTCCTTCTCCCTCTTTCTCTCCTCATTCATTTCCTGCCACTCCCTCTCCCTCTCCTCCTCTCTCTCTTTCCTCTCCCTCTCTCTCTCAGCCTGAAGTTGTTCATTCATTTTCTTCATCTGTTTTTCATATTTTTCCTGAAGTTTTCTCTCCAATTCCTTTTTTTCTTTGCGTATTTGCTCTTCTTTCTCTTTTAGGATGCGTTGTTTCTCCTCTTCGACTGCCCTCTCGGCCTCTTGGAACATCTTGTTTGTGTAGTGGCTTCCTCCGTTCTCCTGGTTTAAATTTCTGATCTTCCGAGCAGCTCAGTGACCTGAGAGCGATCCTTCAGCTTATTATTGAAGACATGGTACTGGCCATTACATCTGGCCACGAGTTCTTGCAGGTCTGAGGATTCCATCAAGAAGTCTTCAATAGTTGTGTCTTCAAGTTGGTCCCCATGAGTAAAGAGAACCATGCTGTATCTGTCTGCAGCCTGTCCAAAGATTTCTTGAATCCTTTGCACTGTCTGCTTTTCCTCATCGGTGTATCTGCCCAGCCGGATGACCACCAGGAACACATGGGGTCCAGGAGCAGCATAAGAGATGCACTGGCATATATCTTTAGTTGTTCTATCCTTGCCAAACCTGGTGTCAAACAGGCCTGGGGTGTCGATAACAGCCACCTGTTGCCCATCCACCTCAGCTTTGCCCTTGGAACAGTCTACAGTCATAGACTTTGCACTGAACTTTGATTCAAAGCACTGTCGTCCCAGAATGGTGTTTCCAGTGGCACTCTTCCCAATTCCTGTCTTCCCCACCATAACTATCCTCATATCCTCATTATTTCTGCTCCAACCTGTGTAGAAGAATGCGTGACACTGAATAAGAATCAGGTTGTACATGCATTGTAGTTAATCCTACAGGAAATCTAATTGTGAATATTTACAATGTGGTTGATAAAGTTGGCTTATTTGGCTTTCTTTCCATGATCTAATATGGCTTCCATATATTGTTTAGTTCACTATTTACAGGAAAAAGGCACCAGGTATTTTAAAGTACCCCATGTATTAGTGTCTAAGTACTAGTACAAGAATCTTTGAAATTGGTCCAGTATTGAGCAAGAACGCTGTAACCGGCAGCCACAGACCGGGCTGTAACGTAATCATATACAGCAAATAGGCATCGTCAATTTCCATCCACCATAAGTTTTGTTCTTGCCACTGACCGGCTCAGATTATTATTCTGTCTGATAACATTACGGTAAGGATCCATACAGAGATAGACCTTTTTTGTTAAAGAGTAAAATCCTTTTAAGTTGAACTACCCAGTAGGCTATGTCTATGGAAGCATTAGTCTATAGGAGCTACACAAAGACATTACATACATTAGATTCAGCAGTGATCACTCTTATAAAATTATTTATAATAGTGATCAAAACATTAAAAATATAACAAATTATTAAAATGGACACAGCATCATGACTTACCAAAATTGCTGTCCATGTTTAGGATACTACTGAGTAGATACTGCAGCTGAAGTAAAGACAGAGTTCAGAGTGTGTCTCCTGCAGCTCCTTTGGAAAGGCTCTATATATGAGCCAAACCACACCCAGGAATAGCTGCACATAATGAAAGTGAAATTAAAGCTTTATATGTGGCCCTGCCCAACCAGTAATGAGAAATGGAAGCACTTATCACTTAACTGCAGACGCTGCTGCACAAAGCACAAAGCTCACCCTTCCCTTCAGTATTTACAAGAAATGGCAGCAGTTCTCTTAAGGTCCTGATGATTCTCTCACTTCTACCTGTCACACTGGCTGGTGGCCAAAAAAAGTTAACGTCAGGCCCTGCTTATCAATCATAGTAAGTGCAACAAGTATTTTTAAGACAGAGTGTTATTTTTGGGTAAGATGAGCATTTTCTTTGACTGATTAAATGAAAACTATTTTTTCCCCCTTTTTTTATAGAACTGTGCCTGTCTGGTCATTACATTGGAAATCCAGAGTTCTCGCGAGACACAATTTGAATTAGCTCAGCGAGTCACTCTGGCATTGAGTAATGATGCTCATTAACTATGCTCTTGTAGCCGAGCTGCACAAATCACATCGGTCCATCCATCCATCTTCATCCGCTTATCCGGGGGTCGGGTCGCGGGGGTAGCAGCTCCAGCAGGGGACCCCAAACTTCCCTTTCCCGGGCCACATTAACCAGCTCCGACTGGGGGGATCCCGAGGCGTTCCCAGGCCAGGTTAGAGATATAATCCCTCCACCTAGTCCTGGGTCTCCCCCGAGGCCTCCTCCCAGCTGGGACGTGCCTGGAACACCTCCCTAGGGAGGCGCCCAGGGGGCATCCTTACCAGATGCCCGAACCACCTCAACTGGCTCCTTTCGGCGCAAAGGAGCAGCGGCTCTACTCCGAGCTCCTCACGGATAACTGAGCTTCTCACCCTATCTCTAAGGGAGACGCCAGCTACCCTCCTGAGGAAACCCATTTCGGCCGCTTGTACCCTGGATCTTGTTCTTTCGGTCATGACCCAGCCTTCATGACCATAGGTGAGGGTAGGAACAAAAAACTGACCGGTAGATTGAGAGCTTTGCCTTCTGGCTCAGCTCTCTTTTTAGTCTAACGGTGCGATAAATTGAATGTAATACCGCACCTGCTGTGCCGATTCTCCGACCAATCTCCCGCTCCATTGTCCCCTCACTTTCGCGAACAAGACCCCAAGGTACTTGAACTCCTTCACTTGGGGTAAGGACTCATTCCCTACCTGGAGAAGGCACTCCATCGGTTTCCTGCTGAGAACCATGGCCTCCGATTTAGAGGTGCTGATCCTCATCCCAGCCGCTTCACACTCGGCTGCGAACCGATCCAGTGAGTGCTGAAGGTCACAGGCCGATGATGCCATCAGGACCACATCATCTGCAAAAAAGCAGCGATGAGATCCCCAGCCCACCGAACTGCAGCCCCTCTCCACCCCGACTACGCCTCGATATCCTGTCCATAAATACTACAAACAGGATTGGTGACAAGCGCAGCCCTGGCGGAGGCCAACTCTCACCTGAAAGCTTGAGTCCGACTTACTGCCGAGAACCCGGACACAGCTCTCGCTTTGGTCGTACAGAGGTGGATGGCCCTGAGAAGGGACCCCCTCACCCCTGTACTCCCGCAGCACCTCCCACAGTATCTCCCGGGGCACCCGGTCATACGCCTTCTCCAGATCCACAAAACACATGTAGACTGGTTGGGCATACTCCCAGGCTCCCTCCAGGATCCTTGCGAGTAAAGATCTGGTCCGTTGTTCCACGACCAGGGACGGAATCCGCATTGTTCCTCTTCAACCTGAGATTCGACTATCGACCGAACCCTCCTTTCCAGCACCTTGGAGTAGACTTTACCGGGAGGCTGAGAAGTGTGATACCCCTGTAATTGGCACACACCCTCTGGTCCCCCCTTTTTTAAAAGGGAACCACCACCCCGGTCTGCCACTCCTTAGGCACCGTCCCAGACTTCCACGCAATGTTGAAGGCGTGTCAACCAAGACAACCCCTCCACACCCAGAGCTTTAAGCATTTCTGGGACGGATCTCATCAATTCCTGGGGCTTTGCCACTGTGGAGTTGTTTAACTACCTCAGCAACCTCCACCAGGGAAATTGATGCCAATCCCCCCTCATCCTCCAGCTCTGCCTCTACCATAGAGGGCGTATTAGTCGGTTAGGAGTTCCTCAAAGTGCTCCTTCCACCGCCCTATTACCTCCTCAGTTGAGGTCAACAGCGTCCCATCCTTACTGTACACAGCTTGGATGGTTCCCCGCTTCCCCCCTCCTGAGGTGGCGAACGGTTTTCAGAAGTACCTTGGTGCCGACCGAAAGTCCTTCTCCATGTCTTCTCCGAACTTCTCCCACACACGCTGCTTTGCCTCTTTCACGGCAGAGGCTGCAGCCCTTCGGGCCCTTCGGTACCTTGCAACTGCCTCCCGGAGTCGTCTGGGATAACATATCCCGGAAAGACTCCTTCTTCAATCGGACGGCTTCCCTGACCACCGGTGTCCACCACGGTGTTCGTGGGTTACCGCCCCTTGAGGCACCTAAGACCCTAAGACCACAGCTCCTCACCGCAGCTTCAGCAATGGAAACTTTGAACATTGTCCACTCAGGGTTCAATGCCCCCAGCCTCCACAGGGATGCACGAAAAGCTCCGCCCGGAGGTGTGAGTTGAAAGTCTGTCGGACAGGGGCCTCCTCCAGACGTTCCCAATTTACCCGCACTACCCGTTTGGGCTTACCAGGTCTGTCAGAGTCTTCCCCCACCCCTGACCCAACTCACCACCAGATGGTGATCGGTTGACAGCTCCGCCCCTCTCTTCACCCAGTGTCCAAAACATATGGCCTCAGATCAGATGAAAAGCGATTATAAAATCGATCATTGACCTTTGGCCTAGGGTGCTCTGGTACCAAGTACACTTATGAGCATCCCTATGTTCGAACATGGTGTTCGTTATAGACAATCCATGACTAGCACAGAAGTCCAACAACAAACAACCACTCTGGTTTAGATCAGGGAGGCCGTTCCTCCCAATCACGCCTCTCCATGTGTCTCCATCATTACCCACGTGCGCGTTGAAGTCCCCCAGCAGAACTATGGAGTCCCCGACTGGAGCCCCCATGCAGGACTCCACTCAAGGTCTCCAAGAAGGCCGAATACTCTGAACTCTTGTTTGGTGCATATGCACAAACAACAGTCAGAGATTTTCCCCCCCACAACCCGCAGGCGTAGGGAGGCGACCCTCTCGTCCACCGGGTTAAACTCCAACGTAGCGGCGCTCAGCCGGGGGCTTGTGAGTATCCCCACACCCGCCCGGCGCCTCACACCCTGGGCAACTCCGGAGAAGAAAGAGTCCAACCCCTATCCAGGAGTATGGTTCCAGAACCAAGACTGTGCGTAGAGGTAAGCCCCACCAGATCTAACCGGTGGCGCTCCACCTCCCGCACAAGTTCCGGCTCCTTCCCCCACAGAGAGGTGACATTCCACGTCCCCAGAGCCAGCCTCTGCTGCCCGGGTCTGGTCCGTCGAGGCCCCTGACCTTCACTGCCACCCATGTGGCAGCGCACCCGACCCCAGCGGTTCCTCCCACAGGTGGTGGGCCCATGGGATGGAGGGATGTCCGCCACGTAGCTTTTTTCGGGCTGTGCCCGACCGGGCTCCGTGGCAAACCCGGCCACCAGGCGCTCGCTGGCGAGCCCTCCATCTGGGCCTGGCTCCAGACGGGGGCCCCGGGCTTCCTCCGGGCAGGGTCACTTCATCCCTTCCTCGATTTTTCATAGGATTTTTGAACCATTCTTTGGTCATCAACATAACCCATGAAATAAAGACTTTGTGACAAACTGTGACCAACAGGAACAAAATCAAATAACGAAAGGATTTACTACAATACATTCATGTACATCTGATAAAAAAAACTGAAAAAAAAGAAAATAGTTTTTATATATATATATATATATATATATATATAGTAAAATGTTAACTTACATTATGGAATCTCTCCTTGAGCTTTGTTAAAATAATGCAAAAGGAACACTAGATGGCAGTGTGAGAGTATGATATGATGAGTGAACCATGGAGTGAACTAGCCTTACTAACCTACAGTATATAGCTCTACTTTAACAAATACAATTAGCTTTATTATCATTCACTCAGATAATAAAAAAAGTAAATAGTGATTTTAGTTCTGTGGATGAAATAATTGTTTCATATATTCTTGTGTAGGAGCTTCTAGAGGGTTCCTCTGTAGTTGTGCTGCCTGAATCACTCACCATTAGAACCATCTCCCAATTGCTTTTCCCAAAGATTTAATTGCTCCAACTACCTTCATGCCAGCATCAACTACTATTTCACCAGCTACTACCAGAGGATACAATGGATTAAACCCCTCAGCTTCCTCTCTGGCCTCACTTTCATGTCTGTTCTGCAACTTTTCTTTTTTCCTCTCTCAGTTCTTTCTCATGCTGTTCCTTCATTTTATTCATCAGGTTTGCAGTCTCCCTTTCTCTCTCCTCTCTGTCTCTCTTTCTCTCTAATTCTCTCTCCTCCTTCTCCCTCTTTCTCTCCTCATTCATTTCCTGCCTCTCCCTCTCCCTCTCCTCCTCTCTCTCTTTCCTCTCCCTCTCTCTCTCAGCCTGAAGTTGTTCATTCATTTTCTTCATCTGTTTTTCATATTTTTCCTGAAGTTTTCTCTCCAATTCCTCTTTTTCTTTGCGTATTTGCTCTTCTTTCTCTTTTAGGATGCGTTGTTTCTCCTCTTCGACTGCCCTCTCGGCCTCTTGGAACATCTTGTTTGTGTAGTGGCTTCCTCCGTTCTCCTGGTTTAAATTTCTGATCTTCCGGAGCAGCTCAGTGACCTGAGAGCGATCCTTCAGCTTATTATTGAAGACATGGTACTGGCCATTGCATCTGGCCACGAGT
Source organism: Sander vitreus (assembly GCF_031162955.1). Classification (NCBI taxonomy): domain Eukaryota; kingdom Metazoa; phylum Chordata; class Actinopteri; order Perciformes; family Percidae; genus Sander; species Sander vitreus. The sequence continues at coordinate 37,301,699 of NC_135856.1, forward strand.
TCTTGCAGGTCTGAGGATTCCATCAAGAAGTCTTCAATAGTTGTGTCTTCAAGTTGGTCCCCATGAGTAAAGAGAACCATGCTGTATCTGTCTGCAGCCTGTCCAAAGATTTCTTGAATCCTTTGCACTGTCTGCTTTTCCTCATCGGTGTATCTGCCCAGCCGGATGACCACCAGGAACACATGGGGTCCAGGAGCAGCATAAGAGATGCACTGGCATATATCTTTAGTTGTTCTATCCTTGCCAAACCTGGTGTCAAACAGGCCTGGGGTGTCGATAACAGCCACCTGTTGCCCATCCACCTCAGCTTTGCCCTTGGAACAGTCTACAGTCATAGACTTTGCACTGAACTTTGATTCAAAGCACTGTCGTCCCAGAATGGTGTTTCCAGTGGCACTCTTCCCAATTCCTGTCTTCCCCACCATAACTATCCTCATATCCTCATTATTTCTGCTCCAACCTGTGTAGAAGAATGCGTGACACTGAATAAGAATCAGGTTGTACATGCATTGTAGTTAATCCTACAGGAAATCTAATTGTGAATATTTACAATGTGGTTGATAAAGTTGGCTTATTTGGCTTTCTTTCCATGATCTAATATGGCTTCCATATATTGTTTAGTTCACTATTTACAGGAAAAGGCACCAGGTATTTTAAAGTACCCCATGTATTAGTGTCTAAGTACTAGTACAAGAATCTTTGAAATTGGTCCAGTATTGAGCAAGAACGCTGTAACCGGCAGCCACAGACCGGGCTGTAACGTAATCATATACAGCAAATAGGCATCGTCAATTTCCATCCACCATAAGTTTTGTTCTTGCCACTGACCGGCTCAGATTATTATTCTGTCTGATAACATTACGGTAAGGATCCATACAGAGATAGACCTTTTTGTTAAAGAGTAAAATCCTTTTAAGTTGAACTACCCAGTAGGCTATGTCTATGGAAGCATTAGTCTATAGGAGCTACACAAAGACATTACATACATTAGATTCAGCAGTGATCACTCTTATAAAATTATTTATAATAGTGATCAAAACATTAAAAATATAACAAATTATTAAAATGGACACAGCATCATGACTTACCAAAATTGCTGTCCATGTTTAGGATACTACTGAGTAGATACTGCAGCTGAAGTAAAGACAGAGTTCAGAGTGTGTCTCCTGCAGCTCCTTTGGAAAGGCTCTATATATGAGCCAAACCACACCCAGGAATAGCTGCACATAATGAAAGTGAAATTAAAGCTTTATATGTGGCCCTGCCCAACCAGTAATGAGAAATGGAAGCACTTATCACTTAACTGCAGACGCTGCTGCACAAAGCACAAAGCTCACCCTTCCCTTCAGTATTTACAAGAAATGGCAGCAGTTCTCTTAAGGTCCTGATGATTCTCTCACTTCTACCTGTCACACTGGCTGGTGGCCAAAAAAGTTAACGTCAGGCCCTGCTTATCAATCATAGTAAGTGCAACAAGTATTTTTAAGACAGAGTGTTATTTTTGGGTAAGATGAGCATTTTCTTTGACTGATTAAATGAAAACTATTTTTCCCCCTTTTTTATAGAACTGTGCCTGTCTGGTCATTACATTGGAAATCCAGAGTTCTCGCGAGAGCACAATTTGAATTAGCTCAGCGAGTCACTCTGGCATTGAGTAATGATGCTCATTAACTATGCTCTTGTAGCCGAGCTGCACAAATCACATCGGTCCATCCATCCATCTTCATCCGCTTATCCGGGGTCGGGTCGCGGGGGTAGCAGCTCCAGCAGGGGACCCCAAACTTCCCTTTCCCGGGCCACATTAACCAGCTCCGACTGGGGGATCCCGAGGCGTTCCCAGGCCAGGTTAGAGATATAATCCCTCCACCTAGTCCTGGGTCTCCCCCGAGGCCTCCTCCCAGCTGGACGTGCCTGGAACACCTCCCTAGGGAGGCGCCCAGGGGGCATCCTTACCAGATGCCCGAACCACCTCAACTGGCTCCTTTCGACGCAAAGGAGCAGCGGCTCTACTCCGAGCTCCTCACGGATAACTGAGCTTCTCACCCTATCTCTAAGGGAGACGCCAGCTACCCTCCTGAGGAAACCCATTTCGGCCGCTTGTACCCTGGATCTTGTTCTTTCGGTCATGACCCAGCCTTCATGACCATAGGTGAGGGTCGGAACAAAAAACTGACCGGTAGATTGAGAGCTTTGCCTTCTGGCTCAGCTCTCTTTTCAGTCTAACGGTGCGATAAATTGAATGTAATACCGCACCTGCTGTGCCGATTCTCCGACCAATCTCCCGCTCCATTGTCCCCTCACTCGCGAACAAGACCCCCAAGGTACTTGAACTCCTTCACTTGGGGTAAGGACTCATTCCCTACCTGGAGAAGGCACTCCATCGGTTTCCTGCTGAGAACCATGGCCTCCGATTTAGAGGTGCTGATCCTCATCCCAGCCGCTTCACACTCGGCTGCGAACCGATCCAGTGAGTGCTGAAGGTCACAGGCCGATGATGCCATCAGGACCACATCATCTGCAAAAAGCAGCGATGAGATCCCCAGCCCACCGAACTGCAACCCCTCTCCACCCCGACTACGCCTCGATATCCTGTCCATAAATACTACAAACAGGATTGGTGACAAAGCGCAGCCCTGGCGGAGGCCAACTCTCACCTGAAAGCGAGTCCGACTTACTGCCGAGAACCCGGACACAGCTCTCGCTTTGGTCGTACAGAGATTGGATGGCCCTGAGAAGGGACCCCCCTCACCCCTGTACTCCCGCAGCACCTCCCACAGTATCTCCCGGGGCACCCGGTCATACGCCTTCTCCAGATCCACAAAACACATGTAGACTGGTTGGGCATACTCCCAGGCTCCCTCCAGGATCCTTGCGAGTAAAGATCTGGTCCGTTGTTCCACGACCAGGGACGGAATCCGCATTGTTCCTCTTCAACCTGAGATTCGACTATCGACCGAACCCTCCTTTCCAGCACCTTGGAGTAGACTTTACCGGGAGGCTGAGAAGTGTGATACCCCTGTAGTGGCACACACCCTCTGGTCCCCCCCTTTTTTTAAAAAGGGGAACCACCACCCCGGTCTGCCACTCCTTAGGCACCGTCCCAGACTTCCACGCAATGTTGAAGAGCGTGTCAACCAAGACAACCCCTCCACACCCAGAGCTTTAAGCATTTCTGGGCGGATCTCATCAATTCCTGGGGCTTTGCCACTGTGGAGTTGTTTAACTACCTCAGCAACCTCCACCAGGGAAATTGATGCCAATCCCCCCCCTCATCCTCCAGCTCTGCCTCTACCATAGAGGGCGTATTAGTCGGATTTAGGAGTTCCTCAAAGTGCTCCTTCCACCGCCCTATTACCTCCTCAGTTGAGGTCAACAGCGTCCCATCCTTACTGTACACAGCTTGGATGGTTCCCCGCTTCCCCCCCTCCTGAGGTGGCGAACGGTTTTCAGAAGCACCTTGGTGCCGACCGAAAGATCCTTCTCCATGTCTTCTCCGAACTTCTCCCACACACGCTGCTTTGCCTCTTTCACGGCAGAGGCTGCAGCCCTTCGGGCCCTTCGGTACCTTGCAGCTGCCTCCGGAGTCGTCTGGGATAACATATCCCGGAAAGACTCCTTCTTCAGTCGGACGGCTTCCCTGACCACCGGTGTCCACCACGGTGTTCGTGGGTTACCGCCCCTTGAGGCACCTAAGACCCTAAGACCACAGCTCCTCACCGCAGCTTCAGCAATGGAAACTTTGAACATCGTCCACTCAGGGTTCAATGCCCCCCAGCCTCCACAGGGATGCACGAAAAGCTCCGCCCGGAGGTGTGAGTTGAAAGTCTGTCGGACAGGGGCCTCCTCAGACGTTCCCAATTTACCCGCACTACCCGTTTGGGCTTACCAGGTCTGTCAGAGTCTTCCCCCACCCCCTGACCCAACTCACCACCAGATGGTGATCGGTTGACAACTCCGCCCCTCTCTTCACCCGAGTGTCCAAAACATATGGCCTCAGATCAGATGAAAGCGATTATAAAATCGATCATTGACCTTTGGCCTAGGGTGCTCTGGTACCAAGTACACTTATGAGCATCCCTATGTTCGAACATGGTGTTCGTTATAGACAATCCATGACTAGCACAGAAGTCCAACAACAAACAACCACTCTGGTTTAGATCAGGGAGGCCGTTCCTCCCAATCACGCCTCTCCATGTGTCTCCATCATTACCCACGTGCGCGTTGAAGTCCCCCCAGCAGAACTATGGAGTCCCCGACTGGAGCCCCATGCAGGACTCCACTCAAGGTCTCCAAGAAGGCCGAATACTCTGAACTCTTGTTTGGTGCATATGCACAAACAACAGTCAGGAGTTTTTCCCCCCCCCCACAACCCGCAGGCGTAGGGAGGCGACCCTCTCGTCCACCGGGTTAAACTCCAACGTAGCGGCGCTCAGCCGGGGGCTTGTGAGTATCCCCACACCCGCCCGGCGCCTCACACCCTGGGCAACTCCGGAGAAGAAAAGAGTCCAACCCCTATCCAGGAGTATGGTTCCAGAACCAAGACTGTGCGTAGAGGTAAGCCCCACCAGATCTAACCGGTAGCGCTCCACCTCCCGCACAAGTTCCGGCTCCTTCCCCCCACAGAGAGGTGACATTCCACGTCCCCCAGAGCCAGCCTCTGCTGCCCGGGTCTGGTCCGTCGAGGCCCCTGACCTTCACTGCCACCCATGTGGCAGCGCACCCGACCCCAGCGGTTCCTCCCACAGGTGGTGGGCCCATGGGATGGAGGGATGTCCGCCACGTAGCTTTTTCGGGCTGTGCCCGACCGGGCTCCGTGGCAAACCCGGCCACCAGACGCTCGCTGACGAGCCCTCCATCTGGGCCTGGCTCCAGACGGGGGCCCCGGGCTTCCTCCGGGCAGGGTCACTTCATCCCTTCCTCGATTTTTCATAGGATTTTTGAACGATTCTTTGTCTGGCCCCTCACCTGAGACCACTTTGCCTTGGGAGACCCTACCAGGAGCACAAAGCTCCAGACAACACAGCCCTCAGGTTCATAGGGACACACAAACCTCTCCACCACGATAAGGTGATGGTTCCCGGAGAAGCAAATCACATCGGTGTATCTGATATAGGCGGGCCAGAGGCAGGCTAAACAGATGACAGTTTAATCTACCAGTTAGCTCCTCTGGTAGCTAAGAGTCCAATCTACCAGTTAGCTCCCCTGGTAGCTAAGAGTCCAATCTACCAGTTAGCTCCCCTGGTAGCTAAGAGTCCAATCTACCAGTTAGCTCCTCTGGTAGCTAAGAGTCCAATCTACCAGTTAGCTCCCCTGGTAGCTAAGAGTCCAATCTACCAGTTAGCTCCCCTGGTAGCTAAGAGTCCAATCTACCAGTTAGCTCCTCTGGTGAAAGAGGCAAAGCAGCGTGTGTGGGAGAAGTTCGGAGAAGACATGGAGAAGGACTTTCGGTCGGCACCAAGGTGCTTCTGGAAAACCGTTCGCCACCTCAGGAGGGGGAAGCGGGGGACCATCCAAGCTGTGTACAGTAAGGATGAAAGCTGTTGACCTCAACTGAGGAGGTAATAGGGCGGTGGAAGGAGCACTTTGAGGAACTCCTAAATCCGACTAATACGCCCTCTATGGTAGAGGCAGAGCTGGAGGATGATGGGGGATTGGCATCAATTTCACTGGTGGAGGTTGCTGAGGTAGTTAAACAACTCCACAGTGGCAAAGCCCCAGGAATTGATGAGATCCGTCCAGAAATGCTTAAAGCTCTGGGTGTGGAGGGGTTGTCTTGGTTGACACGCCACATTGCGTGGAAGTCTGGGACGGTGCCTAAGGAGTGGCAGACCGGGGTGGTGGTTCCCCTTTTTAAAAAGGGGGACCAGAGGGTGTGTGCCAATTAAAGGGGTATCACACTTCTCAGCCTCCCCGGTAAAGTCTACTCCAAGGTGCTGGAAAGGAGGGTTCAGTCGATAGTCGAATCTCAGGTTGAAGAGGAACAATGCGGATTCCGTCCTGGTCGTGGAACAACGGACCAGATCTTTACTCTCGCGAGGATCCTGGAGGGAGCCTGGGAGTATGCCCAACCAGTCTACATGTGTTTTGTGGATCTGGAGAAGGCGTATGACCGGGTGCCCCGGGAGATACTGTGGGAGGTGCTGCGGAGATGCGGGGTGAGGGTCCCTTCTCAGGGCCATCCAATCTCTGTACGACCAAAGCGAGAGCTGTGGCCGGGTTCTCGGCAGTAAGTCGGACTCGTTTCAGGTGAGAGTTGGCCTCCGCCAGGGCTGCGCTCTGTCACCAATCCTGTTTGTAGTATTTATGGGCAGGATATCGAGGCGTAGTCGGGGTGGAGAGGGGTTGCAGTTCGGTGGGCTGGGGATCTCATCGCTGCTTTTTGCAGATGATGTGGTCCTGATGGCATCATCGGCCTGTGACCTTCAGCACTCACTGGATCGGTTCGCAGCCGAGTGTGAAGCGGCTGGGATGAGGATCAGCACCTCTAAATCGGAGGCCATGGTTCTCAGCAGGAAACCGATGGAGTGCCTTCTCCAGGTAGGGAATGAGTCCTTACCCCAAGTGAAGGAGTTCAAGTACCTTGGGGTCTTGTTCGCGAGTGAGGGGACAATGGAGCGGGAGATTGGTCGGAGAATCGGCACAGCAGGTGCGGTATTACATTCAATTTATCACACCGTGGTGACGAAAAGAGAGCTGAGCCAGAAGGCAAAGCTCTCAATCTACCGGTCAGTTTTTGTTCCTACCCTCACCTATGGTCATGAAGGCTGGGTCATGACCGAAAGAACAAGATCCAGGGTACAAGCGGCCGAAATGGGTTTCCTCAGGAGGGTAGCTGGCGTCTCCCTTAGAGATAGGGTGAGAAGCTCAGTTATCCGTGAGGAGCTCGGAGTAGAGCCGCTGCTCCTTTGCATCGAAAGGAGCCAGTTGAGGTGGTTCAGGCATCTGGTAAGGATGCCCCCTGGGCGCCTCCCTAGGGAGGTGTTCCAGGCATGTCCAGCTGGGAGGAGGCCTCGGGGGAGACCCAGGACCAGGTGGAGGGATTATATCTCTAACCTGGCCTGGGAACGCCTCGGGATCCCCCAGTCGGAGCTGGTTAATGTGGCCCGGGAAAGGGAAGTTTGGGGTCCCCTGCTGGAGCTGCTACCCCCGCGACCCGACCCCGGATAAGCGGATGAAGATGGATGGATGGACACACACACTCCTCACATGTGAAAACACATTATGTCATAACTGAACACTAACCAATCACTGCTGTAGTATAGGCCTATACAGAGGTCAAAGGTCAGGTTACCTGTTTTGAACAATGGATGCCAGCAATAGACAGAGAGCAATAGGAGGAGGAGGGAGAGACGGGACAACAACGAGGAGGAGGGAAGAAGAGGAAGGAGAGCCATCTCTGATGAGATCATGGCCACACTTATTCATCATGTGATCAACCACAGATTGACCAATGAGAGAAGCCCATCTTGAGTAGCTTTACAGTGGCGTCCATACTGCATGCAACTATCTAATGACTATTTCAGCATTACAAATCAATCAGACTTTGTTTGTGCACACAATTCCCCCCCCCCACCACATAAACACGCACACACACACACACACACACACACACACACACATACATACATACATACACATATTCTTTATTCTAAAAAATGATATCTTTGGTTTACATATGTTTCTGCTTTTGTTTTCTTGTTTCATGCTACTGTATACAACGCTGTGCTACTCTTACAAACGTGATGTTTTGTCCAATACATATTTTCTGTTTTACTGTAACTTTTCAACCCCTCTCAGCAGATGACTTTCTCTCTAGAACATTGTAAATGTCGATATAGGCCTATGAAAGACAAAAGAGCTTTAGCTTTAGAACAACAGTGTGTACATGGTATATCCAAACATTTACTATTATGAAAAAAGTGTCTTTTGGCATTTTGAGATGTGTTTATGGTATTTTGAATGCAGTGTTTCATTTTGAAGGAGATGTGAGGCATTTTGCATTTTGTGTGTGCAGTTTTGGGAATTGTGTGCAGAGTTTTATGGTATAGGACATTATTTTATTATTTATTATTATTACTCCAACAAGGGTTTTGTCTTAATATCACACCTTTATTTCTTGTTCAGTGTAGCACATGAGCACATAGATAACTTGTTCTTGATGGCATCAGTCATCAACATAACCCATGAAATAAAGACTTTGTGACAAACTGTGACCAACAGGAACAAACTCAAATAACGAAAGGATTTACTACAATACATTCATGTACATCTGATAAAAAAAACTGAAAAAAAAGAAAATAGTTTATATATATATATATATATATGTATATATATATAGTAAAATTATGGAATCTCTCCTTGAGCTTTGTTAAAATAATGCAAAAGGAACACTAGATGGCAGTGTGAGAGTATGATATGATGAGTGAACCATGGAGTGAACTAGCCTTACTAACCTACAGTATATAGCTCTACTTTAACAAATACAATTAGCTTTATTATCATTCACTCAGATAATAAAAAAGCAAATAGTGATTTTAGTTCTGTGGATGAAATAATTGTTTCATATATTCTTGTGTAGGAGCTTCTAGAGGGTTCCTCTGTAGTTGTGCTGCCTGAATCACTCACCATTAGAACCATCTCCCAATTTCTTTTCCCAAAGATTTAATTGCTCCAACTACCTTCATGCCAGCATCAACTACTATTTCACCAGCTACTACCAGAGGATACAATGGATTAAACCCCTCAGCTTCCTCTCTGGCCTCACTTTCATGTCTGTTCTGCAACTTTTCTTTTTCCTCTCTCAGTTCTTTCTCATGCTGTTCCTTCATTTTATTCATCAGGTTTGCAGTCTCCCTTTCTCTCTCCTCTCTGTCTCTCTTTCTCTCTAATTCTCTCTCCTCCTTCTCCCTCTTTCTCTCCTCATTCATTTCCTGCCTCTCAATCTTCCTCTCCTCCTCTCTCTCTTTCCTCTCCCTCTCTCTCTCAGCCTGAAGTTGTTCATTCATTTTCTTCATCTGTTTTTTCATATTTTTTCCTGAAGTTTTTCTCTCCAATTCCTTTTTTTTCTTTGCGTATTTGCTCTTCTTTCTCTTTCAGGATGCGTTGTTTCTCCTCTTCGACTGCCCTCTCGGCCTCTTGGAACATCTTGTTTGTGTAGTGGCTTCCTCCGTTCTCCTGGTTTAAATTTCTGATCTTCCGGAGCAGCTCAGTGACCTGAGAGCGATCCTTCAGCTTATTATTGAAGACATGGTACTGGCCATTACATCTGGCCACGAGTTCTTGCAGGTCTGAGGATTCCATCAAGAAGTCTTCAATAGTTGTGTCTTCAAGTTGGTCCCCATGAGTAAAGAGAACCATGCTGTATCTGTCTGCAGCCTGTCCAAAGATTTCTTGAATCCTTTGCACTGTCTGCTTTTCCTCATCGGTGTATCTGCCCAGCCGGATGACCACCAGGAACACATGGGGTCCAGGAGCAGCATAAGAGATGCACTGGCATATATCTTTAGTTGTTCTATCCTTGCCAAACCTGGTGTCAAACAGGCCTGGGGTGTCGATAACAACCACCTGTTGCCCATCCACCTCAGCTTTGCCCTTGGAACAGTCTACAGTCATAGACTTTGCACTGAACTTTGATTCAAAGCACTGTCGTCCCAGAATGGTGTTTCCAGTGGCACTCTTCCCAATTCCTGTCTTCCCCACCATAACTATCCTCATATTCTTCTTTTGTTCTGTATGGAAGAATTAATAGCATTAGAAAAAGAATGAATGCTCTAGATATCCATAATCTTTTGTAAAGTGCATCAACATCATGAAACAAATTAAAAAGAACATCAAACCCTACTAACCCTAACCCTTACGGAATCAGGAAGTGTGATATAGGCCTATTGACACTTAGCCGTGTCATATTCCCCAGCGCTGCTGTTTGTCCAAATATAATCACTTCTGTCTTAACTTAAAGAGACAGACAGCATGAGAAAAATAATGTTTTTTAACATTAAAGTATGTAAACTAGTAGATCCCCAAAAATAAAAGTAAGAACCCAAACATGACCATAATATGTCCCCTTTAACAACATGAGTAATAGTATCATGACTTACCATGGTAGTATTTGTTGGCCATTTTTGGTTGAGTTGCTGGGACAGTCTTTCTGCTGCTTCTCAGCTTTGTCAGCTGGCTGCTTGCAGCAAACCACACCTACAAGCAGTTACACAGTGGACATCATAGTGAAACTGAAACTGCAGTTAAAGCAGGGGTTTTGACTGTCCAAAACAAACAGCTTCATATATTTTCTTGCCTCAAAGACATTTTGACTAGCTTGCTGTAATCATTCCACTTACAATACCTAAAACTTGAAAGAACAAAGACACATAGATACAGATCCCACTTTAGGGAGTGTTGTGTTATAACTGCAGTGCAGCACTATACAGTAAGAATTTCCTGTTGAGGTCATGTATCGTCAAGTGATTCCTACAACAAGCAGGGCTGGGGGGGGGGGGTTACTGTATGGAAGACCAAATCTGACTTGTTTATAAGTAAATAACTGCATCAATGAAATTAAAGAAATTAAAATGGAGAACAGAAAAGATGTGAATAATCAATGATTTATTTATTTCCATTCTATGAACTGATATCAATCCATTATTTATTCATTATTAAATACTTTGTTGTTCATACATGTTGAACCTCAAAATGCCTGTAAACATTTCAGCTGTGTGCTGACCTAAAAACCCCCTAGGTCACGCCAACAGTAAATTAGAATGAATTCTGTGCGTCTACGTCTTGATTTCCCTATACAAAGTCACAAAATACATGGTTTTACTTGAATATGTTTAAACAATGATGAACCTGTAAAATAAAGCATGAGTCAAACATTTGTGAATGAATGAATTTCTTTATTAATTCAATTATTTAGAAAAAACTGTCAGGAAAACTGTAAGGAAGGATCCTCGATATGCCAGCAAAAGAGTCAGTCAGTCCTGTTCATCACACTTGGCTGCTATATCCACCCCAGCTGCATAACAGCAATAACTACAGCTATAATTACTCACTCTCTCTGCTGCTCACCCCTCCCTCCACCATTTACAAGAACTGGCAGTCATCTGCAGGAAATAGTGCACACATCTGATCCACTATGGAATAAAAATGGAACTATAATAGCTTGAAGTGTTGGGAACTATAAATAGGACATTGTGTTCAGGAACAGGTTTGTGCCCAGACTCAGAGTTGGGCTGTTGAGTGTGACCAGCCAGTTTGTGCTCAACCTTCCTTGTTTTGTGACGATGAGGTATCATGACTGACCAGAGTGGCAACCTAGGTCTGATCTGTTTAACAAATAACTTATTGTCCCACTAGAGCACTGGGCTCCCAGAATGCAGAGTTACTTGTGGTTCCTAGAGTCTCTAAAAGTAGAATGGGAGCCAGGGCCTGCAACTACCAGGCTCCTCTCCTGTGGAACCAGCTCCCAGTCTGGGTTCGGGGGGCAGACAGCGTCACCACCTTTAAGAGTAAACTTAAAACTCTCCTCTTTGATAAAGCTTATAGTTAGGGAGTGAGGAGTAGCAGGGTTTCGCCTAGACACGGCACCCCTTCTCTTCGCTGCTCCTCTTCATAGTCGTCAGATTCATCTACCAACCCTTACAGAGCTGGCTCAGGTTTGCCTTGGACCAGTTAGTTATGCTGTTATAGTTTTAGACTGCCGGGGGACTTCCTTTGACACACTGAGCTCCTCTCTCCTCTCTCTTTCCATCTGTGTGCATCCATGTCCCAGAAATGCTTGTTACTAACTTAGCTCTGAAGAGCTTATTCCCCGGAGTCCTTATGTTTTCTCGCCTCGCAGTTTTCCTTGGAATGATTTGAAAATAACATTAACATTAGAGAAATAACACTTTATATGGTTCTCCAGATCAATAACTTGTTAAAAATAGCACGATTACATTGAAAGCAGTCCTCAATTATTTGTCTCAAGTATTTCTAGCATGGCAGTGATTTGCTACTTAACAAATATATAACACGTTCCACTACAAAAGAACATTTCATATATATATATATATATATTAATGTTATATACACCACTATTTATTATGGCCACAGTTAAGCACAATAACTGTTGTAAGATTTTGGTGTAAAATGTGAGTGATGATCTGACTCCACTTAGATCAGTACACCTCACACCCTCAAATCTTAAGTGTTTGTTGACTGGTAGATCAGAAATAAAACTCAGGATTTGTTCAGTTAAAATTATAACAAGCTTTAGTGAAGAATGATATTGCAACTAGAAAATGCATTTCCTGCAGAAAATGCGTGGGAATGCTGAATAGCTGAATTGCTAAAGCTAAACTGGATGAATAGCTTAAAGTTGAAGAAGTTGAAGTAGTGAGAATAGTCAGGATTTGGATTTGTTCAGTTAAAATTATAACAAGCTTTAGTGAAGAATGATATTGCAATTACAAATACGTGTACACGGATCAGATATTACAAGACAAGTCTCTCTCTCCTAACAAACCGACAGAGTCTCACCAGGCATCTGATGCCGCTATGTTCAAAACCTCTTTTTATCCATTTCTGTCCCATCTTCTGGTGGTGCTGTCATCAGTTTGGATACAGTCCAGATCTTAACACGATGTAGCACAATATATGAAAATGTTACCTTGGCTTCTCCCATTCCCAGGTCAAAAGAGACAAGCTGTTATTGTTGGGATTTGCTACGTTGCATTCCATTTACCAAAAGTATACATCGATTACAAAATGTTTTACGATGTTCATATTACTGAATACCTGTGTATTTTCTTAATCTTCTAGAGAGTTGCGTGAGAGCCAAGGACATTTTCCATTGTCATCTCTGCTTCCCGTGGTCAGAGGAGACCTTTTCTCAGTTTCCAATATCCCATACTCCCTTTATAATATCTCATCACTCTAAAAAACCAGATGGCCTCTCATAACCCAGAGAAGCAGAGATGACAATGTCAGCTCATGAAGTCTAAAGGCTCTCACTTTATTCTCACAAAAAATATATAGATCCTACACCGTACACAGTCCAGCCATAAGTTTTTACCTAGTCTTTTTTTACTTGAAATTACTGTTTCTGTGTCTCAACTTCATCATCTCCCGAGGGCAGCACTTTTTCACTTTCATCTATTTAGTAAATGTTAAAAAAAGAATTCAAAACCAAACAGAGGATTATGCACAACCACGTCTGTTTATTACCAGATTATTGCACGCAGTTGTATAGAAGAACAAACATAGAAATGAAGCGAAAAATCAAGGTTTAACATCAGAAATGAAGGGATAAAGGTTATCCTGCAAGTATCCATCACTCTACCCTTCGCTCAAAAGCACATACACACACAGTGTGTGGAATGATCTGTATTCTGTACAAAAAAATATGCATACCTGCTCCACATACCATTTTTAAGTTACAACAGTGTGATTAAAATGTCCACACACAAGATGAGGGGGAGTAGATGTGAAAGGATGGTGTTTAATTTGTTGGGCCAGAAGCACACACACATATAAACCAGTAGCACAGATTTAAATAAAGCACCATTAAATAAAAGCCTGGTGTCTTCCTGCAAGTGCAAAAGAATGTACATGATAAGCCCAAGAGTTTCTTCCTTTAAGTCCCCCAAGCAACAGATATCAGCTTACACACACACACACACACACGCACGCACGCACGCACGCACACACACACACACACACACACACACACACACACACACACACACACACACACACACACACACACACACACACACACACACACACACAAATTTAGGAAGTAAATCATCTTGATTCATTATATAAATATTCCCCCTGTAGTTATTGTTCAATTAATTAAATAGAATCAAAAACAGTGTTGTTTTTTTAAATATGGTTTTGGACCTGCACACTGTGCTTCACATGTTTGTGTTAACTCCATATTGAAACCTGGGCTTAACAGTGCAGTGTGTCCATCACTAGTGGGCCTAGGGATGGGACTCTAGAACTGGTTCCAATTCTTTTTATCAATGCTGGCATGTTTTCTGTAAGTTGCCCATTGCAAAACAATGACGCCAAACTCATGCATCTATGCCACTACACTGAGGGAGTCATGGTGGAAAGGAAGAAATGGTCCAAAGCATGGTTTCATTTCACGAAGGAACAAAGGTGTGTCTAATGTCTGTAAAATGATAATTCCAAGTAAGAGTGGAAACACCAGCAATATGCACAGCCATCTTTCTACTCAACATTGGCGTAAATTCCAGGAATGTTCTGTATTTGACCCTCTACGCATGAGTGCGATGGCACTTTAACCACCAACCTACTACTGTTTGCTGGGACTGCACGGAATTATTAACACACACAGATGCTAGGCTCAGTATTGGGTTCTCAGTGTTTACGAAGCAACATTTAGGGTGACTTCGCACCACAGCTGTTTGGTCCGTTTTGACCGAACCCTGGAAAGGCCGTTGGAACTTTGTTCTGCTTGAAGGAGGTCTCGGTTCCCTTCCAAGTGCACTAGAGTTCAGTTCACTTTAGCTGAGAATGATATCCGACCCAAATATAGGACGTGAACCAAAAATAGTGCACAAACTAGCCTGCAACTTCAACTTTGCACACAATTTATGAACTCCATAAATTGTGTGCAAAGTTGAAATATATAGAATAAAATAGATGGTTTAAGGGACGATACATTTCAAATCCATAACTTATTATGACCACATATTGCTCATCGTCTGGGTGACAACACATCATCGTCTCTCTCATCAGGGCCCGCCATCTCCTTCCCTCGCTGTCTGTCAGCTGCTCGTATTGTTCGCCGTCTTCTAAAACAGTGGTTCTCCAACTTTTGTCAATAATGGACCCCCCCAACCCCCCTTTGAAATATCTTTTTTAGCCAAGTACCCCCTGACCAGTGCAAACTCATTTGGTAGAAAAAGGCCTAAATAAAGAGGTACATTATAGTGCTGAACCATCAGTGTCTTGTAACTGAAAAACACTTAAATGCTACATTTCAAATGCTGAATGTTTCACTTAAAGAATTCATTATTATAGTTTAATTATTTTAGGAATTAGGCATGACTGATATTTTATTAACATTTAAAAAAGAATCTCACGTACCTCTGCAGTAATCCAAAGTACCTCTATGGGTACTAGTGCCCTCATTTAAAAAACACTGTCACTCTGATATTCTGTCCAATAGACCAGCGACCGTTTCAACCGCGTGACATTTGTTAATGAAAAATGCAACAGCGTTGCAACTTCACACCCGAATTGCACCAAGTCTACTGAACTACAGGTGTGAAAGTGCCCTTAGTGTTACTAAGTTTGTAGTGCTGGTGCATCCCCCGTCAGCAGGCTTATCTCTGGGCCTCCGGCAGGGACCGGCCAGGCTCACATGGCACCGTGGGCCCACCCACTACGAGTCCATTTGTGCTTCGACACAGTAGAGCTTTGGTGGCTGGGGCGGCTGTGGTTGACGAGGAAGCGCTGCCACCGGTTATGGTACCGTTGAGGTTTTGGTAGAGTCGCCGTGGTAACGAAGCCCTTCGGCGGGGGGCGGGCACAGCAGCTGAACCCCGGAGGCACACAAAGGGAAAACTCAGACCCACCAGACAGCAGCCTGGACAGGAAATGACCTCATCCTGCTCAGAGGTGCTGCTAGGGCCAGAGGACTGGAGCTGGGAGCCGCTGTAACCATTCGCACGCTCTCCTCCACCCCACCGCACCTGCTGACCAATCACAAGGGCTGAGCCGTTGTTGTTGTCCAGTCGTGGCAGAGCAGGCAATGTGCGCGGTCCATTGGAGATGGGGAGTCGCCAGCCATTGGTCTGTAAGGAGGAGGAGCAAGTGGAGGTGAGCAGGGGTCTTCCAGGTGAGGAGTCAATGACTCCCTCTGCTGGCTCAGGAGACTTGGTACAGTCCATGGGTTCTGTTAGATGTACCTCCTCTTCCTCCTCTTCCTCTAACCGCTCCAGACACACCATCTCCAGCTCTACAGAAAGACATGAATCCTCTTCCATCCCATCCTCCTCCGTTAACAATTCTCTCTTGTCAGTTATCTCCGTTTGCTCTACCTGCAACCTCTCATCTGCCTCCTCTGACGCCCCTGTCTTCTTCCTCATGTGGTCCCCCACATCCTCCCCTGTCCCTCTTGTACTCGCAACTCTGTTGTCTTCTTCATCCTTTACCTCCTCCTTCCCCTCCGTGTCTCTTGGCAAGGCTACAGTCCAGCTGAGCTCTGGAGTACAGGGGAGCGACTGGCATCTCCTCGGCAGCGCTCGCGTGCCTGGCATCCCTCGGAGCAGGTGGGGGGAGGAGCAAGGGTCGCGAAGCGCCGGGAGGGTAAATGTCAGGGAGATGACGGACTTGCTAGGTGTGTCTAAAAGTTTACACCGCCCCCCATTCAGGTCCTGTCTGAGAGAGAAGGGGTTGACCCGCACAGGGGTCCCGAGGAGAAGAGGCGCCTGGGTGCCCGGGGATAACGTGTCCGATTGGCTCCTCGCTAAGCCTTGCCGTTGCTGGCTGCGGTCACCCGGGTGACAAGGAGAGCTGTGGCACCGGTACGGGCTGACGTCTGCTGCCACTGGCTCTGAGCAAGGGAAGGAGGGAGACAGACATGTAAGTGAAATAGAACATGAACACAAAGACAAATGACACTGGGAGTTATTATCTGGTGTATAATATGGTGTTAGGGCTGCCGCTGGCACCTTTCTCTGTCTTTAACTGTTTGTTATTATTTGTAACATGCCAAGTAGGATGTGCGTTCTCCAGTCAGGGATTGGCCCAGTTAGTTTGATCCCTCCCTCTTCCTACTTGATGCTAGAGGACACTGATTGGAGCGGCACCCTGTTTCCCCTTTTAAATTAAAATATTTAATCGCGATTAATCGCATTAATGTCATAGTCAACTCGCAATCAATCGCACATTTTTATCTATTCTAAATGTCCCTAGATTTCTTTTTGTCCAATTATTTTTTTCTCATTTTAATGCTCTTATCAACATGGAAAAGTGGATCGGTTTGCTTTGTGCTTTTGTCGCCTGGCTTTGACGAGGGGGCGCAGAATTGGCATCAGCTGTATGCTCGGCCATCAGCTGTGTACTTCGTCATCAGCTGTGTGCTTGGCCATCAGCTGTGTACTTCGTCATCAGCTGTGTGCTTGGCCATCAGCTGTGTACTTCGTCATCAGCTGTGTGCTTGGCCATCAGCCGTGTACTTCGTCATCAGCTGTGTGCTCGGCCATCAGCTGTTTACTTGGCCATCAGCTGTGTGCTTGGCCATCAGCTGTGTACTTCGTCATCAGCTGTGTGCTCGGCCATCAGCCGTGTACTTCGTCATCAGCTGTGTGCTTGGCCATCAGCTGTGTACTTCGTCATCAGCTGTGTGCTTGGCCATCAAGTGGTATTTCAGACTGGACGTGCTGCGATGATAGCTCAGTTCACAACGACAAAACACACAGATCACTTTGGTCTTGTCAATGGAACCATTTGGCAACTTTTTAAAAGTAAACTTTCCATTCAAAATTGTATTGGCATCCAATATATATATATATATATGGTGTCTGATCGTCACTGGCTGCAGCTGTAATTTTCCTTGATCAGCCTGCCAACATGACTCTGGTTGTGCTTTGTTGAATGTTTTGCTAAATGCTTGTTGAATATTTGTTGAATATTAAGTAATTGCATGTGTTTGATTTGAGGTGCTTTGTAAGGTGAGACTACCTGGGAGACTGGGCCAGGGTTCAGTTTTAAAATACTGATACACATCACATTCCTAGATATTTTTTATGTTGGTTTCACTACGTTTTAGGGGTGCTGTTTTCTTGTGTTTTGTTTCTAGGTTTGTTTGTATATTTTAGTGGTTTAGCTCTTATTTTTTTAAAGTCCTTTTTTGGTTATCTTTGTTTCTTTGTTTTAAACAGCACCCACGCGCCCTTTCTTTCCTTTGTAGTTTGTGCACCTGTGATTCTGAGCGAGCTGGGTCGTAACATTTGGTTATGCTTTTAGTATGTTACATGCATACTAACATTCCACTATTATTCCGAATATGACAATATTCCAAACTTGACACAGGTCATGTAAACTGCATATTCCGTTTGGACATTCCGAATAAAGCCTTTTTCCGAATATGGCATTTTCATATTACGACACGTGGGATATATGCCAGTATTAGTCGGGTTTTAGAAGAATTGTTTGGACATTTATACAGCACATTCGGAATATGTGTTGTTGTACGCAGACCAAGCAGCCAACAGTTTGCAAGGCTGCGGTAGAGATGCACGGCCAAAAGAAAAGCCCAAATCTCTGGTCAGAAGAAGAAACACACCTACTTTTGAACATTATGAAAGACTTATGTTAGGGTGAGCAGTGTGCCTTTTTAGTAGTCTTTAGTACTTTCTTCTTTTGTTTTGGCTGGCTGGTAGTGGGCGGGGTTATCAGTTAACCGCAGGTGCTCGGAGTTAATAAGTAGAATGAGTCTCAGCGAGCTAAAGAGAGACTTTTGTCGCGGAATCACGGATGTTGTGTGTAGCTCTCGACACTGAAGAGACATTTGATTTTTGAGCACCTTTGACGGTGGCCTCGAAGCCTGAACGCCTTTTATTACCAGCTTTGTTTTCTTTTCGACCAACCACTAATAACTTGAACGAGACACCAGTAACAGCAGAAGACGGGGCTGGTCGCTCGTGTGAAGCTGCTGACAGAGTTAGCTGAGGTCGTGGTTCCAGGTAAGCCCCGCTCAACCCACTGCCAGCACACTTTATGTTAGGGAATGCATTGTTATCCTAGACATCTTAAGAGGCGTTTTGAGTCATTCCCGTAACACTTAGGTTTCAACAGGTTTTTGAATATGTGCCAACGGTGACCTTTTCATCAAGGTGGTTGAGGAAATGAAAGAGGGAGACTGTGTTCACACGGTCCAACAAGTCAGCCACCGGTGCATAACTTAGAAAAATCCTATTTTGCATGGCTACATATAAACTGGAATATTAGTGAAATATAAACTTTCATTAGCTATGATAAAAGCTTAGCTGGAATTTTGTCTTTTTTGGAATAGTCGCAAAAACCGGAATATTATGTAGACTTAAACCTAGTCTCTATCTTTGAGGTGGAAAAAAAACACAATACCAACCAAACTATGTTACTGCTGTTACTTCCTCTTTTTCATCATATTCTTGTACCAGAGTGAATCAGAAACGGTATGGTTTTAATTGTGTGCTACTGCTAATGAGATTTTGGAGAAGGTGTCATGCTTAATCACATGTTCAAGATTCCTAGCCTGGGAAAACCCCGACGAACTTCCGGCAAATTTGAGATTTGCTCTGTAAGTCCGTCTGGCCGAGAGCCCATTCAAGCCCATTTCCAATTTTTCCAAATCGAGGCACCAATCACAACTGTTGAGGCGGGCTTTACACAACGCTCTGCATCTCCTTCATCGCTCTGATTGGTTTTAGGTCTATCCAATTGCGCCCAGAGGCATTTGAGCGGCGTGCGTTGGTGGCTGTGAACGAACCTTCCCCAGAACCACTCTCAGTCACAATTGAGAAGGGTCTGATGTCAACTAGGCTAAAAGATTTCCAGTTCCAGCAGGTAAACAAAAGCAGATTTCTTGGAGAATTACCGGAAAATACCAGAATCTTATTTCCCAAGATGCAACGCTACTCTGTCTGAGTCAGCCATGAAGTAAGCTAACTCTCTGGGGGAAACCATCCAACGTGTGAGAAGCTGTAGCAACTACTCCAGGGTCCTGTGTCAAATGGCTTGTGCTACTTTTATTCAAAGTTTGCTTGGAAATATTCACCACTAATATTACCTGACATGATAAGGGCCTTAAATAGGTCCTGCTTTATAATCTCATCTCAAGGTTCTGTCTAATATGTCTAATATGCAAAGAGGAAAAGGGAAGTAGCCCCCACCAGGTTATGATGGCTGTATGAGTGGTTATCACTGGCTCCAGCCCAGCTGCACAGTTATTCAAAGGTAATGCACACCCTCTGGCTAATCAGAATGTTGGCCATCTATGCTATATTATATCTATGATGCATTTCCCTCCCCTCCCTACCCTAGCACTACACTTACTATGCTCAAATATAGGGGACAGATCTTCAGAGAAAAGCCGTGTAAGCTGGGGGAGCACCCATATCAAAAGTGCTTTTACCCTTATGAAGACATAAAAAATGGAATTATATTTGGTCCTTTTACCGAGTGCAATGGGCTTCTCTCTCTCTTCTTCTCTCTCCATGCCCTCAAATGTGAAGACGATGTCAGAGAACGAGGGACGGCTCACTGCACTCATCTGAAAACACGAGGACAAAGATCCACATATGAAGAATGTGTATTAACATCAAGAAAACATTCATTTAGAGAAGTTAGTAACATGCTGTCAACAAAGACACACAGAGTGAGAGAGAGTGGTGTCAGACAAGTGCATTGGAACTCAAAACAAGTATACACTCTGCAACCTTATGAGCAGGGCCACACAGAATTCCGCAGATTTTCAATAAATATAAAAAAAAAAAACTAAAATAAAACTCAAAATGTTGACACATCTCTGCTTCAACCAGAAAGACAGAACGCTAAATTCCACAGATTTCCATTCTGGATCATCGATCATGAAAACTGTGAAAAAAAGTCTGCAGATTCCGTTTGGGTATGCTTATGTGTGTGTGTGTGTGTGTGTGTGTGTGTGTGTGTGTGTGTGTGTGTGTGTGTGTGTGTGTGTGTGTACTTACATTACAGCAGGCGACAGCAAGGCTAAAGAATGCAGCTGGACAATCCCCAACCATGTTCTCAAATGCATCCACGTCCAGACCAAAGTCCTACACACACACACACACACACACACACACACACACACACATACACACACACACACACACACACACACACACACACACACACACACACACAGAGGTTTCAATGCAATCCTCCATGTCTTGTTGTTACGTTGCAAATATTAAATCACTGCATATCAAATATCAATAACTATAGAGCAGGGGTCTTCAACGATTTATAAGCCAAGGACCCCTTAACTAAAAGAAAGATGGATCAGGGACCCCCTACTACATATATTGTACAAATGAAGTTGCATATTAAACTGGACATACAATAAAGTGTAAAATGGCCTAAAGCCTTTATACATACCTTTTTAGAGCATAGAATACTATGCTATTAAAATATTAATTGTTGGCATGTTGGCATGAATCATGTTTTAATGTTAAACATACATGTGACACAGTGAATACTTAGGTTTCAAACAGGCTGATTTATATTTGCTAATAATATGTTGGATTCATGTTAAAACGTTTTTCCATTTTTGAAAAAACTTTCAAAACATTTATAATTAATGTGGTGGCCGCCCCTGAAGTAACTCTGAGGACCTCCTAGGGGTCCCCGACCCCCTGTTGAAGATCTCTGCTATAGAGGCTACAAATACAGGTTATAGAAAACCATTACAATCACGACTTACACGGACACATACAGACACACAGCCTTTCAGTGATGAACTATTGAACAAACTGGCTCTGTAGTGATACACTTTTCTCCTAGAGAGCAGTTTAGAACATTGACATAGAAAATATTATTTCTTATTATTCTTTCCGCCATACATATTAAAGTAGCAACATGTTTCAGTCTGTGAGGGAGCGACACACCACTACACAAGCAGAACAAATCCCAGGCATGAAGGCTACCTCTGTCCTGGGTAAGAAGTCAGGATCAGCTTCAATCCGGGCAATGATCTCACACAGGATGATGCCGTACGCAAACACATCCACCTGAGCAGAGGAGAGGAAGTGCACACATAGGTTAGGTTAGGCCTCAAACTAGATTTCACACAGCGGTAAACTGCAGCCTTATGGGTAGTAGAGGGTTGATCCCAACACAAATAGTTTGGGGTCTACAGCTTATGGTATGTGTGCTAATACTCAGTCATAAAACGTGAAAATCGTGAGAAGTTGATCAGGTTCAGCACTCCAAATCCATCTCATCCAAGCTCACTGTCAATGTGTTAAAACCAGGGGTAGATGCTTAGACTGTGTAAGTGAAGCCAAAACATCTGGATCGCCCCCTGGTGGCTGGCTGCAGTATAGGTCATTAACCAGGCCCCCTCCATGTTAGTGGATGGGACATGGACCAAACTAAAAAAATCAAAGTACATGTCAAATAAATGTTTTAACAGATGGTTTCTGTTATTTCAGGTAGTTCTGATCACACTGATGTTTGTTCAAGTGTTCATTTTCTGATAAGTTGGGTTTCATTAGCTATTTGATTCTATAAAACGGGGTGAAACGTAATAATTGACAGCTGGGATTGACTCGCGATTGGTTGGGTGGGTGTATGAGCGGGACTTTGCTATAACATAGTATAAAAGTAGCACAAGAGAAGAGCCATAAGTGTCAGTAATATCTATCTAAGGCTACGTCTACACGACTACATTTTCATTTTAAGCGTCGTTTTGAGACAAAAACTATTTCTGTCCACACAAGAGCTTTAGTTTCAGTAACAGAACTGATCTCGGTCCATATCAACACGTCTGACAACACATATCACATGACCATTCACATACACTGGGCATGCATGTGCCGCTGTAAACAGGAAGCAGACTGTCTGACATTACTCTGCGGTTGGAAATCATCATGGATAGAAAATAGGGATGCACCGAATCCAGATTTTTGGGGTTCGGCCGAATACCGAAACCGAATACCAAATCCTCCTCCCATCCTCAGTCCATTAACACAGTAAACACATTAATGAAGTAAACAACGTCCACAGCAGTGTATTTTTCATTCGGTGTAGGGCTAGCAAAGCTGCTAATGGTCGTCTGGTTAACACCTGTTCTTAGCTGTGACTGTCCTTCCTTTGCTGTACCTGAAGTTGCTGCATTCTGGCTGCTGTCTGTAGATTCCTTCATGCTCAGCTCGTATTCTTTCGGATGTTTCATACCAGATGTTGTAACAGCGGTGATGTTGTGTATTGTTTAGGGTCCTCGCCACCACGAGACAAATCGGCATTGCAAATTGAACATGTAGCTGGACTTGAATGGAAAGTGCTGACAAACAACACATTTTCTGCTCACCAGTTCCATTTTCACTTTCTCACAGCCTGCTGCATTGAACGCTCCACCTACGTAAACACCTTTCCGTAATCAGCGGCGCCGTCATTACGTCGACCAGCGTAGCGCGCGTAGTGCAAAGCAACACGTTCTCACACCCATCTCGTAAAATATGGACGCTTGGTCAGGTGCCTTTGTCGTTCTTATTGACGCTAAAAGTCTCCTTTAGCGCTTTAAGTAAACGCGCTTGGTCGGGACTATCGTCGTCCCTTTTGACGCAGTTATGTTAAGGAAAGGGTCGTGGGTGGGCGTACAGTTCTGTGACACGCGGAAGGAAAGAAAAAACCGACTATAGCAAGCGTGACAAGCGGGACACGAACCCAGCTCTCCTGGGTGAAAGTCCTGTGTTTGACCCATCTACCCCCCCAACCAACCTCCTTACGCGGAAATTGGCCCTTATGTACTACTCTCTAAATCCTATCCTATCTAACTGCTGCTCTCCCCGGTGCGTTACACAAACACGCTGAAAGACGCCTTTTTCGTTGCATCAGACGCTGACAGCCACTGTCCAAACGTCCTTATTATACGAGTTCGGAATGAGAATGGGTTGTGCAAATGTAGGGTTCGGTTCACTGGGAAAAAATTCTAAGGTTCGGCAAAAACTGAACCCCGTCAAAAAGTCCAATATTCGGCCGAAGCCGAATCCTGGATTCGGTGCATCCCTAATAGAAAATAAAGAAAATACTTTGGAGAAAGAACAATTGTAAAAAGTAAGACCAGGGATTTATTTGCTTGGACCGACGATGAGGTGGAGCTGTTACTTAAAGGTATGTAAGCCTACCTAACTGATAAGACTGATGTGCATCGTTGTTTCCAAAGGTCCTGGAGTTTTCAGACCTAAAGCAGTGTTTCCAAATGACTCGGCAATAAATGTGGCGTACCAAAACGTAGCAGTGTGGATTTGGCCTAAAGTTTGCTAACACTAACTAACTTTTACCACAGGTCATACTAGACTAAGTAAAACCCCTGAGTGTATTGAAATGACCAACGGTGTTTTTTACTGCCAATAATTCAGTAAGAGGAAGACTTTACTCCAGTAGGTGTTTGTGTGAGTTGTGCAGACACCAAAGATGAAGCAGGTTTACCTTCTCATCATACAGCTCTCCTCTCAAAACTTCAGGGGCCATCCAATAGGGGGAGCCCACGATGGCCAGAGGCTGCTTCCCCTCACCATCACTGCAAAGAAAGCAAGCTTTCCCGTCAGACACATTCTCATTCAGATACACTGCACTGGTCCAAATTTGCTGTGAGCCAGCACTATGATTTTATTTATAATATTTTGTATATTGTAGATACACTATGATGTAAAACTAGACCCCACTGTACACATAATGCAATCCAAAGCAACAGCCCTGCAACACATCTTTGTTGAACTTGTAATGTTCAATTTTGTTAACACTGGTTCTTTTCAATGCTTTGTTGTTGTATTGGTTCATATTATATTGATAATATGAACGGAGCTCATAGCACTGATCAGCAAATCACAAAGGGAGACAGAGGGTGGAGGAAACGGGGATCGCTAACAGCGCTAATGGCAACAGGGCAAACATTAGTTACCACCATGGTTAGCTCACTCACCGGGGCGACCTGGCTTCTGCCAGAGAGCAGTGTTCATCCGTGGTAAAGTTAACTGTCCCGCCCGGGACACAGCCGGTATCAGCGGTTAACCTCTGTACAAGTTGCCGTGTAATGAGCCGTGTAACAGGCGGGATAATATTAGGGCTACAAGACAAGTCATGATGGGCTGACCCTTGACCCCAAGCTTAGATACCTCTAATACTCAGCTCCTCAATGGATACCGATCTGATTTTTGTTCAAATAAATCAGCTGTCAGCTCACAACACTTTAACCTTTAACCATTTGAGTTAGACTAAATAACTAATAATTACTCATCTATTACACAGTCTCTGCCAACACATACTGTAAGGATTAGGTATGGCTCAGATGGTGATGCCAAGCTAAGAATGACATCAGAATTATTAAACAGAGGCAAGGACACCCCCCCCCCCCACTGACCTGTAGTCAGGGATCTTCTCTGCCAGGCCGAAGTCTCCCACCACAGCTGTGAACATGCCATTATCACAGCGAACCAGACAGTTCTGCACAGAAAAACAAACTATTGGTAAAAAAAAATGGGCCTATTGATGAATTTAAATACACATGTACAAGTACAAAATACATTTTCTCACTGATCTCTAGTCCAGCCATGCAGATAGTTTTGCGGACTTCCTGGGAACCTGAGAAATACGCCATTTACGTTAAAAATAACCCACCAGGAATGTGTGCTTGAACACTGTGGCGTCTTACTGGTTTCATTCAAAGGAATAAAGGCCACGCTCACTCCTCACTGCCGTGGCTACCGACACACTCAGATTGGAAACTTGTTTCCTGTCGTTAATTCGCTTTGAGATTTTCTTTTCCTATTTGTGTTGGCGACAGGATGAAAGTCATTGACCCACATCTCCTAGCAACAGTAAGGGATGCAAGAAACTTGCATTTCTTGCAATTCCCTTTGTACTTTACACGGACTTTCATTATAATGGCAGAAATATATTAAGTTTATATCACAATGTTTATTTACAATAACTTCCGGATAGAAAACTCCTGCATCTCATACATGCAATTTAAAGGCGCTGAGCAAACAGGGACGAGGAACAACTGGATATACTTTCACCTCAGTCATCTAAAATGCATGTTTTTCACTAACATTAGCTTGGAGCCTATTTACCTGTTGGGCCACAGACTAAAGAAGATGACACCACTCAGAGTAACATTAATAAAACTGGTTGTGCTTTTGGATAGAGGTGCACCAGTCAGATACTCAGGACTTGTATCAACCCAAACTTTATTATAAAATTAAACAAAAAAAGAGAAACCTTTTTGCCACAACATGAACATATTATCAATAATAAATAAACAAATGACATTGTGTACAGGCTAATATTGAACTAACTAAAATGCAAAGGAATGGAAAGAACAAAGACTTTTTAGTGCAAACTGCATAATGACACAAACCTTTAACAATAAACTTGAACTAATGGAGAACTAACTTAAGTGCAAAATAATGTAATTGAGTTGCCTTGTTGCTGAAAGCTGCTGTAGAAATAAAGTTGCGTTGCTTTACAACCTCAGCCTGTCAGTCAGTCCCCAGGGCATAGAAACCACTGTTGTGCCTGCTTGTCTCAGAGGAAGTGTAACGTCAACAGCACCGCGACCGCTTTCGCCTCTCCATTAATATATCACAGCAAACGCTGTCTGCGTGAAGTTTGAAAAACTGGAATCACGCTTGAAACCACTTTATCGGCATCGCCGTGACTCACTGTGACTTCTACAAAACTGCAGAGCCGACGTAGTTTGCTCGAGTTTACTCCGTCCGCACCTCTGTGTGTGTGTGTGTGTGTCGGAGCTCCACTCTCTGTCAATATGCAGAGAGGACAGATAAGCTTGCGCTTACGCACTCAGACACTTTTGGAACCGAAATTTGGCACCGAAAGATAAATAATTTTTGGAGACTCGGTCGGTGCCATAAAAGTATCGACGTTCGGTGCCTAGCGCTAGATGTCGCTGTTCCTAACACTAGATTTGGTTTATCAAAGACGCTAGCAAACTAACACAGGACAGAAAATAAGGACAGTAGAAACATCAGACAGGTCAGACCTCTGTGTTTAATTGTATAACCTTAAACTGTGCATCCCTATTAAAGTCACCTGCCATTGTCTGCCTGGAAGTGATTTTTGTGTTAGCGCATCATCACGGTGATTCGGTGTATTGTCTCCTGGTAAAGTTAGTCTCTGTAAATAGATCAATGTAGCTGACGTAGCCCTCATGATGAATGCTGTACCTTGGAGGTGAGGTCTCTGTGGAATATGCCCTTGTTGTGCAGGTACTGCAGCCCTCGGGCGATATCCAGAGACAGACCGATCCTGACGCACCACGACAGGTACAGATCGCTGTCCAACAGCTGCTCCAGGTTGCCTCCGTTTATATACTACGGAGAGAAACAGTAACATGTCTTCAATTAATCTGCCTTTACACATGCTGACACACATAGACACCAAACACATGAATAAGGCTGCAACTAATGGTTAATTTAAAGTCGATTCATCTTTTGATTATTTTCTCAGTTATTGGATTAGTTGTTTGGTCTATAAAATATCAGAAAAATGGTGAAAAATGTCGATCAGTTTCTCAAAGCCCAAGATGACGTCCTCAAATGTCTTGTTTTGTCCACAACACAAAGATATTCAGTTTACTGTCACAGAGGAGAGAAGAAACTGGAAAATATTCACGTTTAAGAATTTTTAATTTTTTTTTCAAAAAGAATGACTCAAACTGATTAATCGATTATCAAAATAGTTAGCGATTAATGTAATAGTTTCCAACTAATCGATTCATCTTTGCAGCTCTAGATACAAGCACAGTTTATAATGTTGCCATGCTCATCTATGTCACTGGTACTAAGAATGCTTAAATCTTTTTTGAACTGAATGAGGGAAAAAGTGATCTGGAACAATGTTTTCGGAGTTGCTTAAACGTGGATGCGTCAGTCTGGCTGTGCTTATTAATCTGCCCCATGGTGTATTTTGTGGAGGTGCAGATCATTGTACTGTTATTCTCTACTCTGCTTTGACCCTGTGATGTGTTTTAAATTTTCGCGCCGTTACTGTGTAATGTAAATAACGGAGGCTCTACAGCCCAGTTTGAGTGTGTAAATTTTTTTTATTTAACGTTTAGGAGCAGAGGGTCAGATAGAAGAAAACATAGACCAGAAGCCAATTCATGTAATATTGTCTTCTGCAAGTATGTGTATCTCTTTGTTAGATGTCATATCATTTTTGTTATCTGTGCAGTCACCCAAACCCACGTACTGTTTCACTTTACCCACTCAAACTGTTAGAAAGTATAAAACAATGTTTCCCTGTCTATTTTAAATGCTCTTACTCGTACTATGCTCGTACTATATTTTTAGATTTAAACAAACTCTGACTACCTTTAAAACCAGGATCAATACTTTGATGTTCTCCAATGCCATTCAAATTGACCTCAGGCACATATTGCATCAATCAAGTAATTCTCTTTCTCTTTACACACAATGTAAGCAGTGGTTTCTATTCATTCTGTACTTTAATGTTTAATGTGGTTCATGCATGTTATAAAGCACTCTGAATTGCCTTTCTGTATAATATGTGCTATTCAAATAAACTTACTTTGCCATCTCTTGGCTCTTGTTTATGTTTACTTGTTTACATAGGTCAATGAGCAAATGATGGAAATCTAAAATGGCCTATATTAAAGAAAAAATTCAAATGACTATATTATTAATTTACTATATTAATAAACAGTAACATATTAGTGAACCAGTACATTGTGAAATAATTTTAAAAGTAATAACTAATAGTTTATAATTATAATTTGAGGTACTAGTCTTTTCTTTTCATGCCACTTTCTACTTCTACTCTACTACATTTGGCCTTGACCAACTGCCACTTTGCTCGTTTGAAAGCCATGATGTCTCTCTCTTTCTCATGGGAGGGCCAAATTCTCTGAGCTTTCATTTTCTCAAAGGCAGAGCAGAATACCCAGGGCTCTGTTTACACCTATCACCATTTCTAGCCACTGGGGGACCATAGGCAGGCTGGGGGAACTCATATTAATGTTAAAAAACCTCATAAAGTGAAGTTTTCATGCCATGGGACCTTTAAGAGTTGAGTAAGACACTATACCGTAATGTCAGTTTTATTTATGTATCGTAGAAAACGAGATCACTCAGACAATACAGTCTTGTATTGAATTGCATTTTGCATTGCAGCCCCCTCCCTCTGGAACTCCCTACCCATACACATCTGTGACTGTACTGACCTGGACACATTCAAAACCCTCATCAAAACACACCTCTTCAGATTAGCTTTCCACATACAATAGTCTTACATTTCTCACCTGATAGTTACTGGTTTTATTGTTTTTAATTGCTTTTAATTATTATTGCTGAGGAGCAGAGGTGCAGATAGAAGAAAACATAGACCAGAAGCCAATTAATGTATTATTGTCTTCTGTAGAGCAAATCAATTTTGGAAAGCGTGAGTTGAAGTTGTCTCCTCCTCCCTGTCCACATCCGTCAACATATGAAAGAAACAGGTTGGAGGAGAAAAAGGAAAGGCCACAAAGAATGGAAGAGCCAGACTCAAAGTGAGAAAAAAAAATTAAACTCTCCAGATTTTGAAGAACTAAAGAAAGCTGTCAATATTAAAAGAATAGAGATATGAGTGATGGTTTTACCTCAGTCAGAGCGTGGAGTTGACCTTCGTGCACACAAACCCCAAGAAACCTGAGAGGGAGAGGGGAAGAAATAGGATTTCTTTTTAATTCTGTAGGCTGTATTCTGGAATCAGGGTTGCCCAGGGTCTGGAAAGTGCTTGGAGTCAAAACAATAATAATCAGAGTAATAATAGAGCTTAAAAGTCCTTGGATTTAGCCAACTGGAATCTCTGACTTTGAGCCTTGTGCGATCTGTCATCCGAAAATTCACCTAGCTTGTTTGGATACCAAAAAAGTACAACCTAACAGGTACTATCCACAACTTTTGCCAATGGAAAACCAAAAAAGAGCGAGTAGAGTAGAGCCATGCCATACCATGCAGTGGAAATGCAGCATAATGTCATTTTTATACATCTGGAGCACTGGGCCAAGCTTAGATACACTTTCTTCCTAACTATCACTCTCCAGGTAGGCTACAAGCATAAAGCAATGTGCTGTTCACTGTGCTGTGTCAAACTTAGTTTCAAGTATGACCAAAACAGGAACAGACATCCATCAAAAGCAGTCTAGCTAATTTATGATGCAATTTGCTAAAGAAACTATGGAAAAATGCTAAATCTGTATGAAATGGTGGATGGGGAGGTACGGGACACGAGGACTTTGCAGAGAGAGCTGGAGGTGCAACTAAAGCAGAACTCTGGTTCTTACCTGAAACTTTAAAGAAGTACATTATAAGATATGGCACACCACACTGTTTACTCATCGTTACACTTGAATTAACTGATGCGTCTGGATCAGAAAGTAACAGGGCTCCAGACTAACGTTTTACCTTGGTTGCACTGGTGCGCCTAACTTTTTTATTTAGGTTCACCAGCGCAAAATTTAGGTGCACCCAAATTTTTCGTCACGTCGCCGTTAACGCCACAATTTCAAGGTCACCTTTTTATCACGCTCCATATGCATTCATCTATATTATGTTAATGATTTTAAACAACAATTGGAGTAGGTCAATACTTTTTTTCATTTGAAGCACAATTATACTGTATATAAAAATAAAAATATTTAAAAAATAAATAAAAAATGTTTAAAGTGCTTCACTAAGAAAAATAAAACATTTCAATATAGAAAGTGCTACTGTTTAAAAGTGCTTCCCTGAACTGAGACCTAACATTTCATGCCCCCCCTTGCTGTCGCATGCCCCTCAGATGGCCAACACCTGTCATTTGGCCTTCTTCCCCTTTGGCCTTGGCTAAACCAGCTTGCCACACTCCCTAGCATCAAATCTTCCAAACTGGAACCCCAAACACTGATTCTTGTCGGATGTCCTACTACTGCAGGGACTAGAAAATCGTAATCTCTGTAT
Source organism: Sander vitreus (assembly GCF_031162955.1). Classification (NCBI taxonomy): domain Eukaryota; kingdom Metazoa; phylum Chordata; class Actinopteri; order Perciformes; family Percidae; genus Sander; species Sander vitreus. The sequence goes on from NC_135856.1 coordinate 37,332,406, forward strand.
TTTTGGCTGGATGGCGACACTCGCATATGTATCTGTATGCAGAGTCGGGATAAATGGACTGGGTTTTGAGTCAACTAAAACCACTTTTTCACAAGCTCTTTTATTAAAACAGATTGTGATTAAAATAAAATGCAAAGACAGGGTTTCCTTCCCAGTTTGAAAATATACAGCTCCAACACATGTAAATGAAAATGATCTGAAATAAATAGCCTAGGATATATTTAAAAATATACCTATATCTCTGAGAAAGCTCCTTCACTTGTTTTCAACAACAATAACAGACTGATTAAAAGAGAAAGAGGACGCCCGGATAGCTCAGTTGGTATGTTTCAATAAGTATAGTGTATGTGTATACATTATGTCATATATATATAAAGAGGTTTACTCTGACCTGCGGCCCTTTCCTGCATGTCATTCCCCCCTCTCTCTCCCCTTTCATGTCTTTAGCTTTCCTATCAAAATAAAGGCCGAAATCTTAAAAAAAAAAAAAAAACAGACGTACAGACAGAGGGAGACAGAGGGAGAGAGGGGGAGACAGAGGGAGAGAGGGGGAGTGCGATGGACTGAAGCGTATGCTACTCACAGAGTGATGGCTGACTCATTATGAATGGGTCCAGCACGGGTCAAATGCGCTTTGGCGGGTCAGCGGCGTTACACACGTCTTGTGTAGGCTATGAAATGTCTGTATCGTCACTGCGCTGCATTTTTATGAACTATGATATTCTGGCCATGGGTCCCATCTCTCGCCCAGGTCCAGCAGGCTCCGTCTCACATTACTCAACACGCTGAAGTTAGTTGCATTTAATAACTTCTAATGTGTCTTTCGCCGTGGCGGAAGCAATAACAGAGAGTTACCAGCGGAAACACTGGTACCAATACAGGTTTACCCCTCTCATACTTAACAATATACAGCTGTGTTGATAACAATTAAAACTGTAGACAAATGTCAGCAGTTTGGACCGGCGCTGTGTCTCTCCATGTTGCAGGGGAGCCGTGTGTGAGTGAATGGGGGGGGGCTGTGTGGAGAGTAAGAGGAGAGATCCAAACACAGGCACGGCTTTACAGAAGGAATGGGTCATGTAACGCAACGTTAAACCATATCGATATAAACGACATCGCTTTGTTCGTGGAGAGGCAGCGGATGCGAGGACGTTGGGTGCACCGGTGCGACCTAGGAACATTTTTAGTCGCACCCTTACAAATGTTGTCGCACTCTAGAGCCCTGAGTAAACAGGCTGAGTCTTTTAAAGGAGAATTCTGGTCGATTTCAACACGTAGCTCTGTTGTTTGTACCCAGGGGGCTGTAGACGTGCAGTAGATGTGAAAGAAATGCATAAAAGTTGTGCTAATTCAGCTCTGTTTAGTTCGACAAGTGCGAGTTAGTAGACGAGTGCTTAGGGACCGTCTGCAAACTACAACACCGAAAAGAGATACAAATATATAATATATGATGTATATCTAACTTGCATTATAACGTCTCGCAGTTGTCACTCCATAGTTTCAGCGTCTGCACGCTACTATGACTTGCGCTAAACGACTATGTTTTCAAAAATAGACATATGCTTATTTTTTAAAAGTAAGTGATGTAGTACAACTGGCAGGAGACAAGTTATAATTGAGGTAAGTTTGGAGACACTACCTTATTTAATCATCATTAAATTAATAGATATTTTTGTATCTCTTTTCGGTGTTGTAGTTTGTAGACGGTCCCTAAGCACTTGTCTTGCCGTCTCACCACCAGAACTAAACAGAGCTGAATTAGCACAACTTTTATGCATTCCCATCACATCTACTGCAGTCAGATTCACTGTGCTCACTCAGAAGGAATCACCTCACATGGGTAGGCACTTGTAATGACATTTGGAACATGTTAAGAGGCTAAAAGCACCTTTAAAACTTGCCCTGTTTCAGTCTCCTGGGTGCTAACGCTAGCAGGAGGATAACACGGTGTAGGCAACACCGATTGTTTTCGTTTTTCTCGCTACTGACAGCACTCCAAATTTACAGACAACAGAGCTACGTGTTGAAATAGACCAGAATTCTCCTTTAACAGCCGGGAGTCAACACTGTGATCTACTGTAACGCCCACATCTTAATTATAATCGGCCTGACAGGCATAATGTGTGTCCCTGCCTTAAGTGGACCAGTACAACAGTACATATGTCCCCTGGAACCAGATTAATAGGTGTATTAGCAGTATTTGTTAAGGCTGGGGGAGACTGGTTTCACTGCCTCCATTGTAACACTGAATGATAGAAGGAGGATTACAATAAAAGAGGCAACACTGACTGAACCTGATCAGAGACAAATCACACTCATTGTATTGATCTAAACCCACCTGGCAACATATTATATAAATTAAAGCCTACCTGAGTATGTTTGGGTGGCAAAGCCTGTTCATGAGCTGCACTTCTCGTAGCATGTTAGCTTTGTTGCTAGCCAGCGTGTTCATTTTCAGGGCCATCACCTGCCCTGTGATCCGATGCTGCACCTGGAAAACAACCAGAGAAGGTGTGAGTTGCTGAAGTTCCAGATTGCGTTTTATTTAAGTGAGTTTCAGTTCAGTTTTATTCACAAAAGTTAAAAAACAAGTACAATCAGAAGGCATAATGCAGATATGTGAAATGGGACAACCTGGTAATCTATTTAAAGCTTGTGTATAGGGCCCCAGACACTAGCAAATAATACACATTATAAATACTATTATATTATATTGTTTGGATAAAAAAAGGAACATGTTTTATACAATAACATTGACAACCTACAAAAAAAAAAACCTAACTACCCTAACCCTACTTAAGTGGTCCCAAGCCATTTATTCCATCAGTCTAAGCATTGGTTAGAAAGATAAGATGCTATAAACATAAACATATTCCAAGTGAAATAACAGTAGAATAAAAAGATATCAGAATCACTAGTTTGCTGATCGCACCTCTCTCCTTTTTGCATATGCATTTAGGGGAAGAGCAAATTATTAAAAGGAGACATGCTAACAGATACTGCTTTGTGATTTAATGTAATGAATATGAGCTTCAATATCAACATAATACCCCTTTCCCACCAACATTAGCATAAACATGCATATGCAGGCCTTTTAGAACGGGTAAACCCACTAAAAATATTTGCCCAGTCTGGAAACAGAAGGCTAGTTTAGACCTTTATACAGCAGAGAATCACAGTGTCACAGTACATGAACATGCACATGTGAAGGTGCAAGTACAGTACAGTGACTCTGGGCTTATGTATGTAACTGAAAGGGTCATTAACTGCTAAAATGTATGTTCAGCCAGAGTGTGGACCTGCAAGTGTGTGTGAGTGAGTGAGTGAGTGAATGAGTGAGTGAGTGAGTGTGTATGTGTATATTAATAGCATAGCACTAATAGGCTTTCTGGATTTCCCACCACTCCTCCTGATCTGCACAAATCCACTGGGCCATTACTGATGCCCAGCAGCAGACAGGAGGCATGCACGCATAAACATGCATGCACACGCACGCACACACGCTGGGGTTGCTGTCCTGAAATTGTAGTTTTGGGTACAGTAGCTTCTATGGTGGTTTGGGGACGGGTTAAACAGCAATAAATGCAAAGTGAAGTGATATGACCAAATGACCTGCTTCTCTCTTTTGTTACATCCTACACAGACGCTCAGCACTATGGATACTTAGCCTACTGGGCCTTTTTATACACTTGGAAGTTCCCCTAAAATTCCCCATTTTTTAGAACTGTAAAGCTGCTGTCATGCTGCCACTCGGACACCGCCCTGACAACCGATTACCTGCTAAAAAGCATGCACCAAAAAAGCAAAGCAAAAGCAGCTGCTGCTGATACGGTCCTACCACTAGAAGATCAGCATGGTGAACTCTGTGCAGCAGAGAAAACTCTGTGCGCGTTCATGGGGCAGCACATGCTTCATACCCCCTACCATCATGATGGAAACCGATTCCCCGCTGTCGCCTTCCCCTAAATCAGTGGTTCCCAAACTTTTTCTGTAGGGTCTCCCGTTTGTAGATGAAAATATTTCACGCCTTGATAGTAAGGTGCGCCGCAATTAGCTCTTTTTACGTGAAAGACAGAGATGGAAAGAGAGAGAGAGAGAGAGAGAGAGAGAGAGAGGTGCGCAACAATCAGCTGTTTCTCCGCGAAGGGATAGTCAGCAAGACGACAATTGGCAGTTGCATCAAGTTCCTTAGATCAAACTGTGGTCACCCCTGCATATTGGTGGTTTTCCCACCAGTCCTTTCACAAACTTGTCCATTCTTTGCTAGCAGTGCAGCAGAACCCAGTATGTTGCATGTACCAGATAACAGAACCATTGATATTTATTTATGTAAACATAAACTTTAAGGTGTCATGTAAATGGACTTATATAGCTCATACAGATTTATATAGCTTTATATAGCGCTTTTCTAGTCATAACAACCACTCAACGTGCTTTTACATTGTACAGGAGTGTTCAGTGTCCTGCCCAAGGACACTTCCATATGGTACTGCAGGGCCAGGGATCGAACCGCCGACCTTCCGATTGGTAGACAACCACTCTATATCACCTGAGTCACAGCCGCCCCACGTCATCTGTTGTGAATGAATATATTACACTAATGTATGTCTGTAACTGTGGGGTTATTGAATTTTGCAATACTGCATCTCATGTTTGGATATTCTGATTAGACTTTTTTTTTTAAAGGAAATTAAAGAAAACAGTCAGACATTTTGGGAAATACCCTTGTTTTGGAGCTGACCCACTCTCCTCCACCTGAGAAAATCAATGTCAGTTTCACTTTGAGCTAAATGTTAGAATGGTAAAATAAAGGTGTGGTTCATACTGGAGCTCTCTTATCTACAATGTAAGAAGCAGAACAAACAGAATGAAGACTATATTGTTAGTGTTCTTGAAGCAGTTGGGTTACTTTGCAGTTTGTGGACACACTTACAAAGAGACAGAGTATCTACTGTCACTTTTAAGCACTTAAGCATTAAACCACTGGATGTTACCAGAAATATTCATATCATATGAGGTACTGAATAACTATAAGTATGAAGTTATACCATCCCCTGGTTTTTGATGTTGGTTTTTGGGTGTGAGTGTGTCGAGCTTTGGCTATTTCAGATAAGAGCAGAGAAATGTGCACTGGAATCCATGTTGTATGAACCCTAACCCTGAGCAAATACTCCAACAACTTACTGTACATGGTCAGGACATGTGGGTGCTGTCTGGGATATTGATTTAGTGGGCAAGAGGTGATCATTTACATACATTAAGGTGACCTCAGAAAAGAGTAGGATGCACACACACACAAAGTCAGAGGATCACCAAACAATTATTCTGAGGGAGACAGAAATGTGTGGAGCAACTTTTATGGCATTTCATCTAATAATTGCAGTAATCAACTATCTATAAAGGTTTATCAGATGGCATCACACTGTACCTGATCCACATAATAAGGTCCAATAATAATAATATAGCCCATACCCATAATAAACCAACATTGATTGTTTGATATTTTGACCAGTAATGATACACTCACAGAGGTTTGTCGTAGTTAAATCAGTAGACGTACCTTGAAGACCTCGGAGAAGAAGCCTGAACCTATCTTCTCACAGAAGAAGTCGTCGATGCGGGCCAGACTGGACACAGCGCTCCTCAGGGCTCGGTACGAGGACGGGCGAATCCGGTTTGGCGCGTGGATACTGTGGAGCGGCGGCTCGTCCGAGCCGCTGTGACCCTCCTCCAGATCGCAGAAGCAGCACTCAGCGTGGTAGTCCATGGTGCTGGCAGATCACCACGCTCCAGTTCTTTCCCACAGGGGAACCAAAATGTCTGTTAGACCGCAGTAGTCCTGAGACACCAGGTAATGGTGGCTCCCACCATCACGATGGCAGAATGACCAAAGTGTCTCCTGTGGATGCCCTAATGACCCGATAGTATATCTGTTTTACACAATACTGCAACTCTTTACAGGTTCCACCCTGATTAAAGGCTGCAGGATTATTACACAAATATAAAAAAAAATATTATCTATATTTCTACTTTAGTGAGCCATCTTTCTAATTAGTTCAGCGTATTCTCATTCAACTTATTTGAGGTAAAGGCTAGAGTCTAGCGTTCCTCCCATCCACTCTGCCAAAGTACCCCCGAGCAAGACTCCAAGTTGCCAGGGCTTCGTTGTGGCTCACCCTGCCCTTTGACGTACCAGGAAAGATGGAAAAGTCCCTTTACATCACCAAGCCGCTGCAACAGCGGATTTAGGAATTCCTGCAGCCCATGAACGTCGCCTCGCCGACGTGAGGAGGCTCGATTCCCTCCGTCATCCCGTTAGTTTGGAGGCTGAGATGACGGATGCTGCAGCTGCAGCCGGCTGCCATGTAAAGGTCCCTGTGGAGTGAAGTGTTGCAAGAATATTATAGGAAACAATATAGCACCACTGACAGGTTTACAGCAGCTATATTTCACGTTATATTACAGGAATGACAGAATGGTCGATGTTAACACCATTGTGTTATAATAGAGCCCATATGTCGCATTTAGGCTACTGCTTGAAAGCCTCCTCTGGAGGCGGCCTGTCCGCTGGCTGTATGCGGTGTAAACGGTAGCCATGAGGCTAGGAGCCACAGAGAATCACCGCTAGCAGGGCGATAAGCCATAACCTCCACTGGATAACATCGACCTGTAGGCTTACAAATAATTACAGGCCTCATTCAACCATGTTTTTGATCTTATTCTTTTTCTTCTTCTAACTGCGTATAGTAAATCATAATTTGACCGAGGCTACATAAACTGGAGACCGTTCGCGTTTCGAAATCCCATATTTCTCCCGTTCCAATAAAAAAAAAAAAAAAAACCGAGCTACTGTTAATAACGGGAGCTGTCAATGACAAGCAGGCTGCAGAGGCATAGTACGTTAGATGGCTTAACGTCTCTACTCACGTCGGTTGAAAGGAGAGGTCGATGCGGTCCGGTGCGTGAGGCGAATTGAAGGCAGAAATATCGCTCGGCGGTGTCTGCTGGTGATAATCCTGTCTGGGTTCCTGCTTCACGAGCCGCTTCACGAGCCGCTACCTTAGTGAAACAGAGCGGAGTCAAGCTAGCGAGAGTGACTTCCTTTAATTTCACAATAAAAGCTTTTCAACAAAAACCGTCGATGTATGCAGTATGCATACTAAAGTGTAGTATATGTGTAGTTTATTCATTCATTTAAAAGGCACAACTTTGACTTCCATTAAAAGATTATCTACATTACAAAAAAATATATAGAAGCATGACCTTATTGGTTACTCAAGACCTTCTGATGCTGTTAAAGGTGTCTCTTATAATATAAACACAGCCGAAAACAAGCCTATATTTTGATGACCAATCCATAAACACACAAACATTTTGCCATATCTCAAAATCTCAATAATGGCTATTTGAATTTTAAAACTTGTGACACATGTAATATTAAACACTATGTACACACATTGTAAAACATATAAGGAGTTTACTACTAAAGCCAGTCAGCAGAGTGTGTCCACAAGCTCGGTCTGAACTGCTTTCATTTTAGTGCACTTGACTACTACAAAATACAGCACTTCCTTAAAATCAACTCACTTAGCAATTTTAGGAATCTTAACCTCCAAACTTCTAACTAACTGCTTTACATAGCCTAACTGTACTTTCTTTTACATCGTAATTATCCTAATTTATTTAACGAATTATTTTTCCAAATCAGAAAGTTTTAGTAGCTTTTTATTGTTCTTATGATGTCACGCTTCTTTTCTGTGTTGTTGTTTTTCTTCTTTTCTTTTTGTTTTTGTTTTTTTCACTTTAATCTGGAGAACAATTTCATGTTTTTCTCACAACATTAGAGCATATTTCAGTCTGAGTTTGAAATAAGATGACAGAGATATAAAATTATAATAAAATAGAATAGGTTAATACGCAATATAATGTAACATAATGTATTTTTAAAAGTCGGGTTTATTGCGTTCATAACAGCGAAAAATACGGTGGCCCTGAAGTGCAAATCACAACAGCAAATAGAAAAACGCAACAGCAAATCATAAAACACAACGCCAAATAGGAAAACACAACTGCAAATAGGAAAACACGACAGAAAATAGGGAAACACGACAGCAAAGAGGAAAACACGACAACAAATATGAAAACACGACAGCAAATATGAAAACACGACAGCAAATATGAAAACACGACAACAAATAGGAAAACATGACAACAAATAGGAAAACACGACGGCAAATATGAAAACACTTCAAGAAATTTTAAAACACAACAGCATTAACTTCTACAGGAAAAGGTAGGGCCTATCTAGCAGAGGACGGACCCTCCTGATTGGACAGACGGACTATCTGTCTTTTAACAGGAAGGAGAGGTGAAAAACACAGAAACGCGCCTACTTTTAACAAAGAGACAGTCCTCTGCTAGATAGGCCCTACCTTTTCCAGTAGACGTTAATGCCATTGTGTTTTATGATTTGTTGAAGTGTTTTCCTATTTGCTGTCGTGTTTTCCTATTTGCTGTCATGTTTTCATATTTGCTGTCGTGTTTTCATATTTGTTGTCGTGTTTTCATATTTGCTGTCGTGTTTTCCTATTTGCTGTCGTGTTTTCATATTTGCCGTTGTGTTTTCTATTTGCTGTCGTGTTTTCCTATTTGCTGTCATGTTTTCATATTTGCTGTCGTGTTTTCATATTTGTTGTCGTGTTTTCATATTTGCTGTCGTGTTTTCCTATTTGCTGTCGTGTTTTCATATTTGCCGTTGTGTTTTATGATTTATTGAAGTGTTTTCCTATTTGTTGTCGTGTTTTCATATTTGCCGTTGTGTTTTCCTATTTGCCGTTGTGTTTTATGATTTGCTGTTGCTTTTTTCTATTTGCTGTTGTGATTTGCACTTCAGGGCCACCGTAGACAAGCCTACATAAGAAGCCTGCAAATAAAGGATGATTGTATAAAAATGATGTAATGCTGTAAAATAAATATAGGCCCTTTTCAGAAATGGAAAGTCATTTAAGTCAAATTGATTATTTTTTTCGTATGATTATCTGGAGGACCTGGGGCGTGTTCAGCCCCGACAAAACCAGGGCTCGAGGTTGCCCAGTTGCCCTTGGCAACCAGATTGAGTCAATTGGCAACCGTTTCGTGGCCTCTCGTTTCCCCCTTTGGCAACCACCTGTTCAATATTTGTAGGTTGTTTTTTTTTAAATATAAAAACAAATCAAAACTTATAAATCTGGAAAATCTGATTTCAAAAGAAGTCAATATTTTATTTGGTTGTCTCCGTAAAGTTTAAACACTACGTTCGTGTGCAACCCAACATTTCAGCTGTTGTGCGACCACTTTCCATATGCGCGTGTTTGCCGTGAAAAGATACAGGCAACGCAATTTTCTGTTCAAGTTAACGCCGCATGTTAAAATCCGGTGCTAATATTGCACCGGTGCCTGGTATCTACCGGACAGAATAGCAACGCAAATTTTGGTGCCTGATTACGGTGCCACCTAGCTTAATGTCAGCGCTGCTCTCTGGTGCTCCGAAACAGACGTTAGAGGCAACAGAAGCATCGCTGCATGTCATGCTAGTAAACACTAACGTTACACTTGGCATTGGGAACGTTAGCCTACTGTTAGCTACTTAATAAAGTATAAATTATTATTATCCAATTTTCTGAAAAAAATAATTGTTAGTTAAAATGATGTCAGTGCTGTCTGATTTAAAGGCTGCGAGGATGACATCGTGGTTTGTTTCATCTCAAAGAGCAATAAATCCCTGTTATATTTCATAATGTTGATCATGCTGTGTAGATACACTTTGTGAACATAATACCTGCATAGTGATGGATGAAAGAAACATCATACATCCTCTCTAAAGCTACATGGTTTGAAGATGTATAGAACTTTTTTATGCCAACCATTTTTATATGAACACAAACATATATATATATATATATATATATATATATATAGACATAGTTGACAGGTATTGGATATTGTTACGGTAATATGTTTTGTACATTGATAAGTATTGTATAGTTTTTATAATATAAGATAGAATGTATACATTACCTTTGTGTCTTGCTAAATATTTGTAACAATGGCATTTCCTGCTGGATTAATAAAGTAAAATCTATCTATCTATCTATCTATTTATATATATCGACCTAAGCTTAAATAAAGATAAAATAAAATCAGTAATGTACAAAGTATTCGCAAATGTTGTTGAAATCAAAATGATTTAGTCTTATCTGTGGGTCTGTGTCATTTCATTACATTATAATACAACTGGAAAAAACGTCTTTATGAGCAAATTTATCAACAAAAACCTTTTTTGGAAATCCACAAATATAGGTGATATAAATCCAAAATGAACCCAATATCCTGAGGAATCACACAGGATTCCTACTACATGCTTGTGTTGCGTTCCAGTAAGGTAGGAAATATGGATAAGAAATGAGAGGAATTCTCACATTCCCATTTGGAGTCATCTACACATAGAAGTTTTCACTTGGTTTACACATTATCATGGAAAACACTCCATTTCAACTTGGGAGTCAGATCATCTGATCAGAAATGGTTAAATACATTCACTACAGTTGAAGTGAATGGTATTTTCTTACTCACACCTCATATTGTAGCTCTTGTCTGTAAAGACACCATCTGTTCCTCCTTATCACTATGCTTAGATTTAAACAGTTTATGGCATAACGTATGTCATACTGAAATCCAAAAAAAAATCCATAAAATGTATATATATATATATACATGCATTTGTGGGATGAGCAGCAGCCCTGAGTATATGGTTTGCGCCCATAAAAATTTGCTTCTTCTCTGCCAATGCCAAACAGCTTATTCTGCCATTGACTCGTTTGGTGTTTGGTGGATTGGATGATTGAAATTTGACAAGACATATTGGCAATTTAACAATTTATTAATTTCACAAACAGGAGCCTCAGTAGCGTGTGGAAGAACCATACACAGCCACAACAGCCTGGCACCTCCTCCTCATGCTGGTCACCAGCCTGGTTACACACTGCTGTGGGATGGCATCCCATTCTTCAACCAGAATTTGTCGCAAGTCAGCCAACGTGGTCGTGTTGGTCACTCTGGCACGAACAGCACGCCCAAGCTGATCCCACAAGTGTTCAATGGGGTCAGAAGATGATATGATACGATACGATACGATACAACTTTATTGTCAGCCAAGGCTGAAATTCTTTGTGCATACCCAGGTCGCTCGTATAAAAAAAAAAGAGGACATACACATACATACGCTTGTATGTATGTGTATGTCCTCTTTTTCTTGTTTTTTACATGAGCTTAATAACACCAACAGCAAATTTTAATCTGATTGAATAACTTTGTTTTATTTTTTACTGATAGTCTAGATAGACTATAATACTGCTTAGCCAAGCAGTACTACAGTAGAGCATGATACTCTGAATTATTGATGTAAAAAACAAAGAAATGAGTTGACTACTAGCTCCAAAAGATCTCAATCTATGAAGAAAATAAACACGCTGTTGTATTTTTTTGCAGATAAATTCTATATGAGAAGTCCATGATAGAGTTTCGTCTATCATGACACCCAAATATTAATAGATCGAGACTTGACTGATTTCTGAATTATGAATCTTCACTGAGGACAGTTGACAACTCGGGGTTACTCCAAAAAATGATTTCCTCTGTCTTCACAGTGTTAATAATGAGAGCATTGTTATCACACCACTTAACTAACCAATCCACATTGCCCTGATACAGTGTAGGGTCATCACATTCTTTCAACAAGGTCAGTAGAGTTGAGTCATCTGAGTACTTTAACAAAAACTGATTTGGCAAAGTAGTGGTGCAGTCAGAGGTATATAAAGTGAACAACACAGGTGAGCTAATACAGCCCTGGGGTACTCCAACATTAGTTGTCTTTGGATGAACGATGCTGTTGTTCTTTCTCAGCGGTGACGTAAAAAGCATTACTCAAGCTTCTGCGCACAAATGTCACCAGACCACACCATTTTGTAAACACACCGTAGTCATACTGAGAAATACAGAGAGTTTTGTGGAGCTGATAGCCTTACTTAGCTTTGTATCAACTTATTTGCCAATGGCTTTAATGTATTTGATGTTCATTGGTATAAAATAGTCGCGCATCACAGCTTTAAAGCTGGTTTCTTTCTGTTCATGGTTTTAAATGACACATTTTACACAGCTGCTTACAAACATACGTATGTATTGCCCAAAAGACATTTCTCCAAATTGAATAAGTTAATAAATTAAAAACATTTTGATAAATCCTTCAAAGAATACTGACTTATTGCTCAATTTTCCTTTATATGAAACTGTATGTCAGTATAACACTATAGAGAGGTGCCATATACAGAGAGGGTTTTCTCTTCTTTAGCGACCATCGTTGATATAAATGGGGTGTACAGAAAATTAGAATGTCAGTATAATGCATTACAGTTCAACAGCACTGCTAACTACCTCCTCTAAAATGATCATATTTGAATCTATCAATTCATTGCAGGACTGTCTGTTACATTAAATCACAGTGAACCAATCATCAGTGACCTGTTCTCTGTCCTGACCAATCAGCGCATGCTATAACACATTCGTCCTGATTGACCTCCACAGTCCTCACCTTTCCGCCCCTTTAAATCAGTATTTTTGCAGAATTTTGCCGACTTCAAACTGCAAAACCAAAACAAGTTACCAAAAAGTAACCACAGTTGTACAGGAAGTTACGTATTTCACCTACATATTAAAAGCGGATTTATGTTAAACTGGGTGAGAAAACGCGCATGTGGGTGTTAATAAAATAACTAAATAATGTATTAAATATAAATCGCAATGTTATATTTACCTAAATTAAACTTTATCATACAATAAAAATTGTTTAAATGTCACACGGTGTATGGCATATAATAATAAATGGTTTTATTTTTAATATCTAAGCCGGAAGTTGTGTTTCCGGCTACTGTTACTGGTAACGTTACGCCAAGACTGCTAGTGTCGAGCCATTCAGCTAACTGCTTCATCACTGGCTGCCTCGGTCTTTTCGGGGTCCATTACCAGTTTTAGTTGTAGTGCGACAGTTAAATAGAAAATGGCTCTGCTAACGCCATTATTCGCTTTCCTGTACCACCTGCCGCAGGTGTACAAGTGGCTGCTGAAGCCTTACTATATAGCCTCTCTCTTCATGTCTATTGCCTTTCTAGCTATCCGCAAGACCCCTGGCATCTGCGACCATCTGGCTACACAGCGAGAGGACGGCAACTCCTGCGACTTCGACTGGGTCCGTAGAAAATGCTAGAGTCACAAATTCCTTTTTTAATAATCGGTGTCGACTAGCTAGCTGGTCAGTGGACACAGTTGTGGATCGTTGGACAGGCTGACAGCAAGGGCTAGCGTTATAGCTAGCTAGCTGGTAGGTGGTAGGTGACATTAACGTTAGCTGTTCTTGGCTATAGGGAGATGATGACAGGCCAAACTAACGTTACGATGGAAATTCATACTGTTTTGCTTATTGGCAAACATAGCTAGCTAACGTTACTTAAGTCACAAAACATAACGGTAATTCATAACTCACTATAATTAATGAAGGTTAAACTACCGGTCGAAAGTTTGGGGTCACTTAGAAATTTCCATTCCACTCCATTACAGACATGGAGAACCAGGGCAGCAGTTTTCAGATTACATTATGTGCTTCCATAATTGCAAAAATGTTTTCTCAGTTAGCCTTTTAAAATGATATCAGATTAGTAAACAGAATGTCAATGTGCCTTTGGAACACTGGATGAATGGTTGCTGATAATGGGAAATGTAGCAAGATATTTGCATTAAAGAAAAGCCACTTCTTTCTACAACAGTCGAGAACCCTTTTGCAAATATGTAAACACATAATGTAATCTGAAAACTGCTGCCCTGGTTAAAAAAACAATGCAACAGCTGGTATTCTGTCTGTAATGGAGTGGAATGGAAATTTATAAGTGACCCCAAAGTAGTGTATACAAAAATACAGGAATAACTAGTTACGTTACTTGTTACTCCATTCGCTATTGGTTTAGCTCATGGATGTATAATAAGAATGGTTAAGATAGCTAAATTATTGACCTTCTCTAACGTCAGTAAGATACAGGACAAGGAGAATCAATCCAGGAGAGTAGAACCAAGTTTTTTCTTATTAAAACATAATTCAAACGTGTATTGAATGTTGCAGAATTTCACAGTGGATCCTTACTAAACTGTTAAAAGTCGGACTAGACCTAGAGTCATGTCTTGGATTCAGACATCCAAGACATGAATCTAGGTTAAATCGGGTCTTTGGTCTCCTCCCAGGCAGAGCGGCAATGGTTATGTTCAGGGTTAAGGTTAGGGTTAGCTGTCTGGAAGGCGCCGTTGGAGGCAAAAAAACACCATCGAGCGTTAAATCGACCAGCAAAATGTCTGAAAACAAGACTGGTTGACAACAAGTCAATGAGCTGACCATGTTTGTGTTCTCAGAGGGAGGTCGAGATCCTCATGTTCCTCAGTGCCATCGTCATGATGAAGAACAGACGAGCAAGTGAGTAATTGTATTCTTTTCTATTTTGTTCTGAATGAATTTTTTCCTGAGCAGCAATATGATATGTCACGTTATAATCTGATGCAGGGATGATGAAGAACCCGTTACAGCAGTGTTTTACCGCTTTAACGTTAGCACGGCCAAGTAACGTTACAGTGACGGGCAACAACCGTGGCAAAATTATGTCCGATTTTTTTAAACAAAAAACCTTGCAACACCGGACGGCTCCTCTCTTGATCATACGTTGTTCTGGTGTATCTCCGGTCTGTCTTCATCCTCTGACTTTCTTCTCTGTTCTTGAATGTGCAGTAGCGACCGGAGCCTCTCCCAGCTTAACAGATTGTTATGCTACCTGGCTAGCTAGCAGCTATGCCGTTCAGCGGTGTAGCTACATTTGTAAATGTAAAATGATTAGTGTTAGAAACTGTTTAAGTCACATTGTTATGTGCTATGGTGTTTTAAGCTTTTAAAGAAAGTTAGTTGTGGGTTATTAATTGTTGTTATAAAGTTACTACCATGAGTGAGAAGGGTACGCAGTTAACAGGGGTCCCAGTGCTGCAACGGAGGGGAAAAAATAAAAAACTGGATCGGGGATCGGAAAAATTAACATCCAGCTATTTTGTCAATATCGGCCGATATCCGATCTTAATATCGGATCGGTGCACCCCTAGGGTAATGTCGAGGTAAGTTCAGGTTTGCAGTGAATGTGTGAAAGCGGCTTTAGAAACAGCACTGCTCATGATTTTAAATGCAAAAAGTGTATGGATTTTGGACAAAAGCATGGGACATGTCTCTGTATCTGTTCATATCAGTAACGGTGGAGCAGCATTTGGGCAACATCATCCTGTTCAGCAAAGTGGCCAATGTCATCCTGTTCTTCAGACTGGACATCAGGATGGGACTGCTCTACCTGACACTCTGCATAGGTCAGTCAAACCTTTACACACACACACACACACACACACACACACACCAGCTGGTTCCTGTCTTATGAATCAAATGTCAATAAGCAGGTTCTGATGTGGCATGTCTGGTGACGTATGTTATTCTTATTGTCAACAAATCCCAGGTGCAGACCCAAACCAGCATTGAATGTATCTACAGACAAGTAGTGTCTTCTTCCTCTGTGCCAAAGAGTTCCACTGTTGTTTAAAACACCTCAATGAGTCACTCTGTTGCACTGGGTGATATGCTCCTTCATCACCATGAACACACATTATAGTTTACCACCAGTTCCCCTGGTGGTCCGTGAGTAGATTTGGTAAACTATTAGCCTGGGAAAAAACCCTGAAACCCCTGATTTACCAGAGTTCACCAGTTTTGTGTGGGTTCACGCTGTTCAGATAAGGTCGTGGCTATGTATGGTGTTTGGGGAGTTGATGTTCTGTCAATTAATTTATCAGTGAATTTACGAATATAACGTCATCTCGTGTTGGTTCTTTCAGTGTTTCTGATGATCTGCAAGCCTCCTCTTTACATGGGACCAGAGTACATCAAATACTTCAGCGACAAAACCATTGATGTGAGTACAAATGGAATTTGTAGTAGCACGTTTGTTCATTACCAAGAGCAAGGATCTGTGCAATTTCTTTTTAATCATAAATCAAAATTGTGTGTGTGTGTGTGTGTGTCCAGGATGAGCTGGACAAAGACAGTCGTGTGACGTGGATTGTTGAATTTTTCGCCAACTGGTCTCCAGAGTGCCAGTCCTTTGCTTCCGTCTATGCTGATCTTTCTCTTAAGTAAGACTTCATCCGCCCACTCAGTAACAGTACAAGTACAGTCAGTGACATTGATGAGTAACTTGGGTTACTTTTTGCTTCTTGTCTTTCAGGTATAACTGTTCTGGTCTCAAGTTTGGCAAAGTGGACATCGGACGTTATGGAGAAGTTTCCAAAAAGTAAGAAGAATTTCTCTTTGTTTTTTTTTTGTTTTATTCTCTTTTGTCTTTAAGAAGTTGGTGTTATAGATTGATGGGCCTGTATGTCGTCAGAGAGGACAGACCAGATGTGAACATTTCATATGGATTTAATCCTGTAGGTACAAGGTGTCTACATCTCCGCTGTCCAAGCAGCTTCCGTCCTTGGTGTTGTTTCAGGGAGGGAAGGAGGTGATGCGGCGCCCCCAGGTGGACAAGAAGGGTAGAGCCGTATCCTGGAGCTTCACTGAGGTCAGACTGCACTTCAGATTTGTGACTGTTAATCAGAAAATACAGGTTGTGTGTAGGGTTGGGTATCCTTTTTTTTTTTTTTATAATCTACCGATACCGGTGCTAAAACGATTTTGCAAATTCTACCGGACGTCACTATTTTCGGCCAGATGTACGTTTCCTTCCGCTTTCTTTGTGTGGTAATTTTAAACTCCGGTGGATTTGTGAGGACTATGGTTAACTGCTCCTCAGATCTCTGCAGGGTAAATCCAGACAGCTAGCTAGACTACCTGTCCAATCTGAGTTTTCTGTTGAACGACTAAAACTACTTTTGAACGTACACATGTTCCACCAAAACAAGTTCCTTCCCGAGGCTATTTTGCAGCGGCACCGTGGCTCTGTTCGGCACGTAGCACCGCCCAAGACAATGGTGATTGGTTTAAAGAAATGCCAATAAACAAGAGCACGTTTTTCTCCCATCTCTGAATGCTGTGTGGACTAGCCAGACCCTCCTCTACAGCGCTGTGGAGGAAGGTCTGGCAGTGCGAGACCACTCTTGACTCCGGCAGTGGCCATAGTGTCTAGTGCAGCTAGACTACTCTGTGTCTTTAGCTGCAAATCGTTGTACATCTCGTTGTTGGAACCCTTTCTAGTGAAATACAGCCACATGTTAGACTGACACGTAACGTCCGTTTCAGAGCACCCAGAGGCTACTTAAATCCGTGGGCATTTAAGTAACACTGAAATGCATGATCATTTCAGTCTAGTAGATACTGTTGGTTCGGTGCCCAACCCTGACGTGTGTAGTCAATAACATGTACAGCACTGTATTTTCAAAAACAATTGACTCAATTTACTCATTCCAACCATGCTGTTGTGCTGTGGACATAGTTAACACCTCAATATCTTGTTTTTCAGAAAGCTGCCCCCAAGAATAGTACTCTGTGCCAAACTCCTAAACAGTGTAGATGTTTCAGCATTTAAACTGTAAACTGGTGTCCATAACAGCCTCTGTCTCTCTCCTCCCAGGAGAACATCATCCGAGAGTTCAACCTGAACGAACTCTACCAGAAATCCAAGAAGCTCAACAAGACCAAAGAAGACAAGGTCAGCGAATCCCAGTTCCCGCCGGTCCCCGAGGAGGATGAGCCCGAGCAGCAAGGCGCCCACGCAGAGGTGGTGGAGTCTGAATCCAAGAAGGACAAATAAGACGGTTCGTATCACTCAGCTTCCAACCCTGGATGAAATGTGTGGGTCCAGGTCAGCTCCTCCTCCTCCTCTTCCTCCTCCTCCTCCTCCTCCTCCTGCTCCGCCTGCTCTCTCATCTCCAAAGTGAATCAGAACAGGGCTGGCGTCGCTGTGGATCATCATGAGATTTTCAAATCACCACAGTACTTCTGCCTCCCTTCAGCACCATTAACCCTAACCCCAGTTAAACCCAGTAATTCAACACAGGTGCATCTACAGTGACTTCAGTCTGTTTTCCCTCTATGAAAGAGCAAAGAGAACAAGTGTGTACTTTAGCAGAGGAGCAAACTGGGACACAGTAAAGGAGCTTTTTTTGGGGGGGGGTTGTAATGCTCAAACCTGGCCCAGTATAATGCTGGAAGGCCTGGAAATGTGCTGTGCAGACCTGCCATGTGCACTGGGTTATAAAGTCTACACCACACATTTCTGATGGTTAAAGCTGTGAAGTCTGAGTGACTGCTGATTTAGGAGTTCCTAATAATTAACCGTAAGGGATCAGTGAATGTGAGGCTACTTTGTTCTAGATTCTTTTTATGCAACTAATTGAATTAGATAAACGTAGATTTTGTTTAAAAATCAGAATAAGTGTATATTTCTGTAAACTAAGTTATAACTCAGTGGTACACAAAAAGTCGTTAAACTGGTGTTTTTGGTTTGTAATGAGAGCTGCAATATGGGAGCACTTGTTTAACATCAACACATCTGCAGGAGTCGGGTGGTACTACTCAAGTTGACTAATAGTTCATATTACAGCTTCCCTATTCTTCCCTCACAGACCAAACTACCCTCCGTCATTCCATTCATTTCATATTAATGTATTTTTATGGATTCCAACTTACTTGTTTGTTTGTTTGTTTGTTTTGTATGCAATGTATGTGCCTCTCAGAGAGCTCAACAGTCATTAATGCCATGGCTAACTTGGGAGGCATTTTCTTGTTTGGAAACCCTTTCAGGTTTTCTACCAAATGGGTTGCACTTTTATTTTTCACTATTTCTATGTTGCCAACAAGGTAACCAGTATTGTTATGTTTTTAGAAGCAAGCAGTGCTCAAGCCTTAGCATCCACTGGCACTCACTGTTTAATAGCTTCTCAACCCCCAGTTGCTTCTGTAACATTGACCGTTTCAATACAATTTATTTGAGAGAAAACGAGCCACGTCCTCAACATAGACAGAAACAGAAAAGACAGCAATTCCTTTAAGTATGGCAAGTAAGAAGTGGGACTGTCTACCGTCTCGGTCAAGACTACAGTATTAGTTCAAATACTACTCCGATAATATTAAACATGCTCACTACAGATTGTTGACAGTATTAATCGGATGTCATGACCTCAGGCTGCATGTTCAACGACAGCCGATCTGCCAAATATTTGGCACGATAGTAAAATTAGTCAGGGGTGACAAATCCCGGGTTAAAATGAGTCTTGATCCTTATTTTCTCAGTTTTAGATATGGATATTGTAAATGATTTGATCTCCCGTTGCTGCGTTCACTAACGGCAACGTCTACTGTAACTTCAGGCCCAGGCGCTTTCCTACAAAGAGTTGACATGAAAAGGGTCTGAGTGACGAGCCATGCTCATGCTGTGGCATTTGGTCAGTCTGACTGAAACATCTGTGCAACTGTTAGATGGATTGCCATATAATGTTGTACAGACATTCATTGTCTTCAGAGGATGAATCCTACCGACTTTTCATCGAGGGCCATCCTCAGGTTTCTGACCAAATACCTGCAGAACTGATGACATTCAGTTCAGCCTCTGCTGTACTTGGTGTTTACTGCTGATCAGCTAATGTTAGCACGCTAACACACTAAACTATGATGGTAACCATGGTAGACATTATACCTGCTAAACATTAGCACGTTAGCATGGTGATGTTAGCATTTAGTACAGCAATACATCGATATATCAGTCAGAAATGATCCAGTCTTCATATCAGGTGATTCCCAAATTGGGTCCCGAGGCTGGGGTTGAGAAGCTGGGTCACCTGAACGCACCACAGCTATATTGGATGTGTGAATGCTGGCAGCGACACAGTTCCATCAGTAGACGGTAGCATGATACTGGTACGTGTGATTGTGCATGTGTGGATCTAGAACTGACTGCTTTTTTCCATTCAGATTCTGAAGTCATGTTATCAGATGATGTCAAACCATACACTCATGCACTGCACATTGTTTGGCTGAATACTGGACACCATTATATTCTACAAACCTGTGATCAGCACGGTGATGAAGTGAGCATGTTAGTCTGGTCCACATGGCACCACATCACATTCATACATCCACTTTTGTTGTGTTTTAGTGGTTTCTTTGGACCAAAAAAACAAGTTTTTGAGGCATTTAATTTTCCTGCTTTCTTGCTAACTTTCCTAATAATGATTTTGAGCTGTTTTTCTCACACATACACTGTAAAAATTTGCTTTTTGACTTCATTCTTAATCATTTTATTACTAAAACTGTTTTGTATTGTACTCTTCTTGTGAAATTGATTTGACCTTTAGTTACGTTGCATTCCAAGGCTTATGTATATTGGCTCCTGTACATGGATGGAGACGTCTGCTGAGAAGACCTCAGAAGTCGGGCCTGTTTTGTTATTCATGCAATAAAACAATGTGCACGTGAAGCATTTCAATGCAGCCTTCATTCTTCAGATAAATGACTCTTCATCGTTCCTCTGAAACCTTTAGTGTGTTATTTCCACATTACACTGAATTACCAAAGAAACTCTGGTACAATGTAATGCAAGATAGAAGGTCAGTTAGACTAGTTAAAACACTTCCAAATATTATATAATGCAATCCAATGAAATGGCAGCAATAACTGGCCTCTGCTCTAAGAGTGTAGTTACCATAGACTGTATAACATTAACGGACAGATCATGTGTGACGTCCCCCTTTGGTCTGTGGAGATCTGCTATGAGTCGTCCAGTTTGCCGTTACGGGCGCAGCCATCCTGGTTGTGGATGTGACGATTTAAGACGAGAGGGAGGAGCTGCTCACACTCTACGTTACGTTACACACTTTCACTGGCAATCCCATCATAGCCACGCCCTAAAACAGCCCCTGCTTTATCGCCGATTTTAAAATCAACGAGACCATAATTCAAAACATGAACATCGTTCTTTGTTGCAGAAGACTTCAAACTAGCGATTGAGACCATAAACTCATTATGACAATGTTTACTGAGGTAAAATCAAGTGAGAAGTGGGTCCCTTTCTCATAGACTTCTACAGAAACCTGTCTCCCCCTGCTGGAATTCAGATAGAAAGCAGCTTTAAGGCACTTTGCCGAACTGGACGCGTTGTCCATTAATATTATAGTCTATGGTGGTTACAGTGCATTCAGAAAGTATTTAGACACTGTGTTATGCACAGCCTTGTGCTAAAATCGTTACATTTCAATTCCTCTCAATACCCCATAATGACAGAAAAACTGCAATATCACATTGACACACAAGTATTTAGACCCTTTGCTATGGCACTTGGAATTTAACTCTGACGTCTCCCAAATCCCTTCGCTATGAGAAACCAACAGCCTAGCGAGCTAGCAAGCTACACACTGAAAATGGCAACTTTTGAAGATTTTGGATGTGCAACAAGGCAGGCTTGTTTGGTTCTTTCGGGGAATAGAATAATGATTGTAAAGATTTACAAAGAATATGTTTACGGCATTTCCTCTCTAACTGGGACATTTTGGGAGCGATTGGTGGGATTGCTGTAGACGACGTACACACGGAGATACACTAATCTAATATTTGAAGTGGCTTTTTCTTTTGCAGGGTGCAAATGTTCCGCTAAAACAAGTTCCTTTCGGAGACGATTGTGATTGGTTAAAGAAATGCAAACAACCTAGAGCATTTTTTTCCTCCTCCTATCCCAGAATGTATCTGTGGTGTAGCCAGAACCTTACTCCACAGCGCTGTTAAGATAGGTCAGGCAATGTGAGACTAGTAGAGTCCTAACCCCAACCCCAGTTGAACTGCAGTCTGCTAATGATTCTCAGTGGGTTCATCACGAGTGACCTCTCTCAGATGATATTAATTTGATCCATGTATTGATTATGAGATTGATTAATGCAGCTTCAAAGAGTTTGGAATGTTCCTTTTACTTTGGTGGCGTCCAGCAGTCGTATCAAAGAATGCACTGTGGAAGACAGCAAGGCATGAATCTGAGCCAAAGACAGCAAAGTGAATGGGCTGAACCTGCACCCATTCTCACTGGGAGTGTTGTACAAACTAAAATTAAGTGTTTTGGCTGGTGCCACAAGTTTCAGAGGCCAACATCTGTGCACATACAACTGAAACTGTTTAGCTGCATTCCACCAGGGCTAATTTATTGTGTGATCTGGGTGAAGAAAGGCCCTTTAACAGCACTAAAAAGAGGGTGCCAAATCACTTTCATCTGATAGTGTACCTACAGAGATACAAGTCTGCCGAGTCAAATGTCTTTAAATCCCTTTAAAGTGAAAAGAGCGACTATATTCCACCTCTTTGTTTGAAGTTTATTATCAACCCTCCAGCCCCGCACCATATCCATCCACACACACGGCTGTACAGTACACATATTTGTCATGTCATGTTTCCCAGCCCTGTCCTTATCAAACACACAGGCAGAGCAGTCTTTACCTCCACCATCCATTCTGCTAGAACAAGCAAGTGTCCCCAAATCACAGCACTTCTCCCTTTTTGTGATGTCATAGATCAGACACAGGATACTCTTTGTTTAACTCTCTGATGGTACTTCAAGTGTGCTTTGAAGTACCAAATACTTTCAAATGTATTTTTACCATAAGTGGTTGGATGTGGTCCGGTGTTTGTGGTCCCATTTTTGTCCCAGACTGGATTAAGACAACATGGCCATGATGAAAACCTATAGGTGACACTCCAGGCAAAACAGATTCTAAAAGCCATACTTAGGACTACATGTCACTCACCAACAACTGTTAGACTGTTGTCCTTCCATCTGTTGCACCAGTTAGCTAGTTCCAGGGCCAGATACTGTATTTCAGTTGAAATGGTTCAGAGAACTAACTAAATGTAGACGTGATGGCTCTAAAAGGGGTGATGAAGTAAGGTGTAATTAGGTTTAGTGTACACTGGAGACTTCCTGTACACCTGAATCCAAGTTTAAAGGTGCTGTAGGAAGGATTGGGAAGATCCAGGACTTAGCCAAAACATTTGAACATCGACAACTTCTCAGTCCCTCCCCCCCTTTCTGCTAAAGCCCAAAATGTTATCTAAGCCCCTCCCCCCACAAGGGAGAATGAATGCATGTGCATGAGCAGTGATTGACACGCAGTTAGACCCCCCCCCCTGGCCCTGATTGGTGCATCTGAACAGGGAGCTGTGGATTTTTGTAAATCTCTCTCCAGGCTGTAGGTGGAGCCAGAGGAGCTGGATTTATTTTTTAATGACCTGCTTCATGTAGATCTACTGGAACATGGGGTCAGTTTCAGCAGATATGACAGAAAGGGAGTTTTATAAGTCTTACCTACTGCACCTTTAACTGGTGCAACAAAGTGCTGGAGCTGTTGGTGGCAGAAGGTGTTTGGGATGTGAAGTCTTTAACAAACAATACACCGGTAATGTTTAGCAGGGAGAAGGAAGACTCGTGCAGTGCTTTACATCATCACAACTTCTCTTTTAAACAATATAACCTTTTCTCAGACTGGGAGCCTCATTTATGTTTTAACTTCATCTTAAAATCATTTCCCATAAAGCTAAATTAAAACTCATTTGGAGACCAGAAGGACTGTCCAGTTTGAGTAGTAAGAGATTGGGGCCACTTGCTTCATTATTGAATCCATTTTTTTTTTATTTATTCTTTAACTGAAGCCATAATACAGAGGTCATTTCCATGTGTTTTATAGTTTTTATAGAGAACTACTAACTGAAATCCTTACTGACCATCTTATAAATAAGGCGTCTGGTCTGAGCTTCTGAACCAAAAACCAATCAGCTGGCTGCTTTCATCTTTTTAATATGACTAAAACTCAACCCCTCTTTTGAGACAATATTAAAAACTCTTGGTTTATCAATAGCTATATTTCCATATAAATTCATATAAAACAATTTCAAATTAAATAGGTGACATAAAAAAACACTTTAATTTTCAAGGCAATTGCTCGAGGAATGACGGCCTTGTCTTAAGGAGCCCGTTGAAAACAAAAAGGCCAAAACATGATTTCCTTGTTCACTTTAGTTCCTCACTTGTTTGTTCGAACGGACCACTTTGGTCCACAGCCAAACAAGATGGCCTATAGTGGCTAGTAGTAATAGTAGTGCATGCTGCAGTCTGGTATGAACGCCACTTAAAAAAAGAAAAGAAAAAAGAAACCCACATTTAAAATCACATCACCCTGTACAAACATGGAACCATATTCACATCTAGAAATAAATCAAATGAATCAGAGAAACAGGGAATCAGGATTTTGTCTTTGTCACATTTTTCATCCCTCCGTCAAAAGGAAAGCCAACTCACGCAGCGCCACTGAGAGAAAAGGAACGTTCGTCTGTGACGCCGTAGATTGTCACAAGTCCATAACAGATCTCACTGGCTAGATTGTTGACCTCCTGCCGGGTCCTGTTGTGCATTTCCGTGACTGAGTGGAAGGCTGCGAGCGAGACAGCCGGCCTCGAGGAGAGTCAGCGGTGGACTGGGTCTGGGGCTGCATCACGGACTCCACGCATGCACACACACCACCACTTGTGTTCACGGTCCAATGAAATCACTCCGTTTGGTGGATGCGGTTATTTAAAGAGGGGCGTATCCGACAACTGTAATGCATTGTCTGAAGAACTAGCTATGGCTTCACCTGATAGCACACATTTAGTTTACACTAAACTGGGAAGCCCTTCACTTTGGATGGATTCTACTTTGATTTTGACCGGGTTCCAAAGACTGTGCATGAATGCATGTTATTACCATCACCATCATCATCATCATGGGGTTTTGTGTTTAATGATGTTCGAAATGTTAGTGGATAAATGTTAAAATATGAAACAGCACTACTTTTGACCTTAATGCAGCTTCAGTCCAAAAGTGCTGATTGGAAACTTGGTAAACTTACAGTCATCAAACCTCAGAGCTCCAGAGCTCGTTGGCGGCCGCAGCCCTGGCAGTGGAATGCCCTGCGCTGCTATACTTGTATAATAGAACACCCAGACCTGACCATGCTAGTGCCTCGTGCTACCTGCTGACGATACACTCACAAAAAAAATAAGGTGCCAAAACATAATTCCGGTTTGGTCCAGTGAGATCCCCCAAAAATAGTCTTTCACAGCCCAGTCCTGGCTTACATCAGTCCAGGTCTTACTCTCATTTTACCAGCAGAGTTATTGAGGTGGATGCCCGGAGGCAGGGCAGGGCAGCACAGTTTAGCTCCACCGTCAATCAGCCAGAGAGGAGTTCAACCCACCCTCAGGTGTCCCGGTCGCTTATCAAAAACCCAAAGTCTGTCCGTCAAAAGGCAGGAGGAGGAGGCAGCAGCATCTCCTTTTTTTGTCTCACTGGTCCTCGAGCAGAAGGCTGGCC
Organism: Sander vitreus; assembly: GCF_031162955.1. Lineage (NCBI taxonomy): Eukaryota > Metazoa > Chordata > Actinopteri > Perciformes > Percidae > Sander > Sander vitreus. The sequence continues at coordinate 37,357,884 of NC_135856.1, forward strand.
GGCGCTCAGACAGAAATCTCGTAGGTGGTTCCCCCGACGCCCGTCACCTTCTTCACCCCGCCACCCGTGGGCTTGTGGGGGGGACTCTGCATCAACGCTGCACTGGGAAAAGCAGCTCCAGGCCGGGCAGACACGCTGACTGGGTGAGAGGGGGAGGAAGGGGCGGAGCAGGAGGAGGAGGAGGAGAAGAGCTGGCCGCCGTTGGTCCGACTCAGAGGTTTCATCTGGATCAGCTCATCCCTGATTTTAGAAAAAAAAAACAAAAAAAAAAACAAGATGATCAGTGTGACGGTTTAGGACAGGAAGTCCAGAGAGATCTATGACACTAACAATTAGAACTAAACCCCTTCATTTCCAAACAGCTGGCAACACATGAGACATTATCACAGGTCTGAAATCGCCTTAAGTGTAGTTTAGTTCATCTGGTCTCTGGGCCGAGGGAAACAACTAGCTCTGGTCTGCTCTGTGTGAGGAGTAAACAGATAGTCACACACACACACACACACACACACACACACACTTAAATGCTTATATCAATATTCTCTGTTTTCACAAAGAGCTGACACAGAAATAAACTGGTTATGAACATTAGATTGCATGACATGAATAATGACAATTTAAAAGTTTTTTAAAAAGGAACACACCGACTTATTGGGACTTTGTCTTATTCCCCGTATCCCCCAGAGTTAGATAAGTCCAGACATACCCTTCTCATCTCCGTGTGTGTCCTAACTCTGTCTGACACACCCACCACTAGCCTAGCTTAGCACAGATCCTGGAGGTAACCGGCTCCATCTAGCCTAGCTTAGCACAGATCCTGGAGGTAACCGGTTCCATCTAGCCTAGCTTAGCACAGATCCTGGAGGTAACCGGCTCCATCTAGCCTAGCTTAGCACAGATCCTGGAGGTAACCGGCTCCATCTAGCCTACTGCTCCCAATAAGTGACAAAATAACGGTTTCCTATTTACATGTTGTGATTTGTAGAGTCACAGCGTGTACAAATAACAAGGTTATCTAACTCTGGGGGATACGGTGAATAAGACAAAGTCCCAATGAGTTGGCGTGTTCCTTTAAGACCACATAGAATGCAATGTAATACCATCCAAAGGATGACAGTATAAGGTTTTATGTTTTATTATAGTTATTAATGAATCATAATATTTCACTTTTTCCCAAGAGAATATAACTATGATTCCTGATGACAAAATGAATGAATCAGCAGTGTGCATTACTGTGGGATGTGTACTGTATATCCCACACTGCTCCCGACTGATTGATCAGGGTGTCAGCAGATGGATTCACAAGTTCAGCTTCTGAATGCATGCTGAAACTGCAAATCTACCATCTACCGTGCTGATCTACTTTCAACAGTTCTGTTGAAGCTTTCACACTTGGCCAAAAAAAATCTAACTAAATGGGCAAATGCACCAGGGTTCCTTTTTTTTTTAAGATTATTTTTTGGGCATTTTTAGGCCTTTATTGACAGGACAGCTGAAGAAATGAAAGGGGAGAGAGAGAGAGAGGGGGGGGGGAGGATGACATGCAGCAAAGGGCCGCAGGTCGGAGTCGAACCTGGGCGTCGAGGTGTATATATGGGCGCCCGCTCTACCATCTGAGCTATCCGGGCGCCCACCAGGGTTCGTTTTAACCGAACCAAACAAGATACGTCTGAAAGCATCTTTTGTTTCGGCCTAAAAATACTTTGCTGGTCTACAGCCCAAACCTCAGTCTGGTCGGTATGTACTGTACAATCTTACTTCAAGGGCCACACTTGCTATTACTGCAGATGGTGCTCATGTAATGATAAAGACTGTTGGTGAAAACACTTGTGTCTTAGCATGAAAGTTGGAACATTCATATTAGACACAGGTCATTGTTATAACAGTTGATTAGGAATTTTGGCTATGCTGGAGAAATGATCAGACACACGTTTTCCTTTAATAGTTGGCGATACATGCAACACTCAAACTCTACACATTTTATTTAGTCATCAATGTCACAATGAAGAAACACAGTGAGAACCACGGCAGTGACAGTAAACCCATGCAGTCGTGCGAGTAGAGTGAGCAGGATGGAAAAGCAGCGAAACACACGCCAACAAGTCAGAAGATGGAACGGTCTAATTGTCGTCATGCAAAAGTTTGACTGTGCCTCGATGAACTACAACGCAAAGAACTAACCCGGTACGTGTCGGATCTGCTACTGTTGGTCAGTACTGAGAGGAAGCACCCGACGGTCCATGCATTTGTGCTCAATCATAACAAAGAACATTGTCACAGTGGAAAAATTTCCCTATTATTTATATGTTACATATGTTTAAGAAGATGGTAAAAATGTGGATGTTGTCATTTCACATCTTTTCACTTTGCAGTTTAACTATTAGTACTACTGCTGCTACTGCTACTTTTGCACACCCTGAATTATGTTTTTGTACAGCTTAAGGAGACCTATTATGCTTTCCTGTATTTTCTGTCATATCTATATTGTTACAACGTTGGATGTTTACATTAAGCTTGTCTGAACGCTCCGGTTTCAACAGTTTTTTCTACTCTTGGCTTAGTATGACGTCATACCGAGCCGGTTTTCTACATATTGTCATCTTCTCCAAGCAGGCACGCTGCAGTGTTTATGTAACATACCCTACCACGTGTAGCTAGCTACATGCTAAGTCGGGGGAAAGCTGTAATCTCAGCTGCTGATGTTGTTTGGATCACATTCCTGCTAGAACACACAGACAGCGACAGCCGAGCACAGATGTGGAGACTCCAGATATACGGAAACGCTGACCAATCAGAACAGACTGGGCTTTTTCAGGAGGGGGCGCTCCAACGGAGCGTCTCAGACATAGAGGTGCAGTAGCCATGGGCAGTATGAGAAAAATTGTTTTCTGAACATTAAAGCATGTAAACATGTTCTAGTACAACCCCAAAATACAAATATGAACCTGAAAATGCTATATAATAGGTCTCCTTTAATTCATAAATTGTTACTTATATTCTAACACTAAAACTGCCTGCTGAGTATGATTTATCATACTCAGCAGGTCCCCCACTGCATCATGTTGAACAGTGTACCTTTTCGATGGGCCCACTGCTGATAGTGTGCTATATGCAGTGGGTATGGATGAAGATGTGTCTACTAAAGGCTAATAATAAATAGAATAATGCAGAGGACAAGAACAAGCAGGCAGACCACAACAGCATTACATGTAACAGTGAGAAAGCTCACAGACAAATGAAAGACGAGCAGAGGGAAAAGAAGGAAGAACTCACAGGAAATCTGGCAGCAGGAGGAGGAGGGAAGGGAATAGGAGGAGCAGGAGGAGCAGTCAATCAGGTAGTAAGGTTTTCAGGCGGGCAGGTGGCTTTTTTCAGGGTTAACAGCAAACCAATCGTCCTGACAAAAGGTGTAATTCATACTCACTTCGGCGCTTGTATTCCTCCTCCTCCTCCTCCTCCTCCTCCACTTCCTCCTCCTCCTACCCCTGCCGCGTTCGCTCCGGCTGAAGCAGAAGCCTTTCGGACCAGCCGGTACTGCATTTCGGCGGCGGCGGCACTCGAGTAAGAGAGCGACTTGCCCAGAGGCGGGGGGTGCGGGGAGCGGGGAGGGTGGGTCGTGGAGGTAGAGGAGGATCCCAGAGGGGTGTCGGTGGAGCGGGTGCGGTAGGGATAAGCGTGGTGGGGTGGTGCATGAGGGGCAGCGAAGCGGGGGGGGCGCGAGGTGGAGGAGGAGGAGGAGGAGGAGTGGTGGTGGTGATGATGGCCGTGGTGGTGGTGATGATGGGCGTGGTGGTGGTGATGGTGTGGGGGAGGCGGGGCGGAGGAGGACGGGGGAGCCGAGGCCTGATTGGCAGGCGGAGGGTGAGCGCCGGGGTGGGGCTCGCCCAGCAGGCACTCCCTCTCCGGAGGAGGCGGTGGGGAGGAAGACGTAGAGGAGGAGGATCGATGGAGGAAGGAGTGGTGGTGGTGGTGGTGGGAGGAGGAGCGGGGGTAGTGGTGGGGCGACTGGGAGGACTGGGAGTGCATCTCGGCGTCTCTCGGTTGGGATGACAGGAAAGGGGAGCTGTAGCCGCCTGCTGCTGGCGTGCAGGGTCTCCCAGAGGAGACCTCAGGGGCTGCTGGACCCGCTGCCACCACTTTGTCGAAATCGTCACCACCTGCCAGTAAACTGTCATACGATAGGCTCCCGTTGCGGGACGGGTGGTGGTGCGGGGGTGTCTGATTGGCTAAGCTCTTGAAGCTGGCCGAGGTGGTGGTCGCTTCGGAAACGTGGACGCCGCCAGCTGAGGTGTGCGTGGAGCTGGAAGATCGGGACGCCACTCCTGATAGGACCGTATGGTTGGAGAAGGAGGGGTACGAGCGCCCGCCGAGGGAGTAGCCATGGATGCCCCCTCCCCCCAACTCTCTTCTGGCCTCCATTCTCTCCCCACCTCCTCCCCCTCCCACTCTGTCAGATGAAGTGTCCCTCCGGTCCAGGCTGGGCTGGGAGCGGAAACCAGGCTGCTGGCTGGCCTGAAGGAGGGAGGAGGTGGAGGAGGAGGAGTCCCTGGCACTGCCAACACTCTCCCCTCGACTTAACTGGAGGAGGCAGGAGGAGAGAGGAGGGAAGGTGAAATAGAGAGGGGCAGCAGGAGGGAAAAGAAACAACAAGAAGCTGAGCAAATGAGAGCAGGGAGCTACACGGGAGTTTAACCAGAAGTTCCTGCTACACTCAAACTCCCTCTAGTGTTGACATCCTGACACAACACCTCCACTTCTGCTACTGCTACTGCCCACATTTCTTTCCAGACAGAAACTTGTCTCTTTACAGGTCAATACTGATATAGTTGATCTAAAAATACAGGCCTTTTCTTTTTATTCTTTTTACTTTGAGAGAATATCACCACACAATACTAAGATGAAGGAAAGCCATTGACAAATGAAAGCTCTGCACACTTAGGTCCAATGCAAGTACCTAACACTAGGGCCAAACTTTCTGTCACTGGACCTTCATCTGAGCAATCAGGAGATTACTTTCTGTAGCCATTTATTGTGTGTTTTTGTCACACGTTTCATCTGCGGAGCTTTTTATGTTGGGTGCGCTCCAAAGCCTGACTGGCACAGTGTGAGTTTGTGCCAGTTGGGCGTGGTTTCCACTCCATTTCAATTCAGCACGCATGTTAACTTGAAGCAATGGCTCTGTGTGGCACTTACCAAATACCACAAATACCAGCAGCATTGTAAACAATACCGATAAACACATATTTCTCATGGCGTGTAGTGGCTGAATTCAAATACAGTAAAAGTAGTGAATTCAAGTACATGCCGCCTGCCTCGGCCTTGCCACTATGTATGAAACGTCACGCTGACAACATGGGAGCACAGCTGCTGTAGAGTGTTCTCTATTTGTTGTCACTGTAAATAAATCGTTCATTTTAAAGATTCCCTTTGGTCAAACATTTGCCTTGATGAAGGTCAAGTGACCGAAAGCTTCTCTTCATAAATAACAAAATCACATTTCGTCTTCTCCATGTTAGATCATCAATATATTCAGTTTGTCATATCACGTTTCAGTACAATGGTGTGAGGGTTTAAAAGTCACTAAAAATGCAACAGAACGACACTGTAAATGGCAGTAGTGTATGAATTGAAAAAGACAATGTATGTATGCATCGTCAATCATATTAGCACTAACCATCTGTACAACAAATACATGATATTAAAAAGTGTTTCTCTCCCTTGACTACTTGTAGGGGAGTATCGAGGTCACACAAATCATTACACTTAAGACATACAGTAATATTTCTTAAAGTGCTCATATTATGCTCATTTTCAGGTTCATAATTATATTTAGAGGTTATATCAGAATAGGTTTACATGGTTTCATTTTCTAAAAACACCATATTTTTGTTGTACTGCACATTGCTGCAGCTCCTCTTTTCACACTGTGTGTTGAGCTCTCTGTTTTAGCTACAGAGTGAGACATCTCACTTCTGTTCCATCTTTGTTGGGAGTCGCACATGCTTAGTAGCTAGGTAAGGACTACTAGCCAGTCAGAAGCAGAGTATGAGGGCGTGCCCTGACAGTACCTAGGTAAGGACTACTAGCCAGTCAGAAGCAGAGTATGAGGGCGTGCCATGCTAGCAGCTAGGCGAGCATTATAACGTGTTCCAAAGTGACCACGTTTGTCTCTGAAGTAAAGGCTGGACTACAATAGAGCTGTTTGGAGCAGTTTGTGAACAGTGTTTTCTGTTGGAGATGGTAAGACCCTTTGGGGTGGACTTTGGGCTTTTTAACTTTGTAAACCTATAACATGCACAAAAGATATATAACCCAATAAAGGAAAAGGAAAACGCCAAAAAGCAGAATATGAGCACTTTAATGAATTGAATTTACCGGAAATAGTGAACAGAATTAATTTTGTTGTTACTTCTATAGGCAGTAATGTACTGGGATTAAAACTTCATATACAATATCTCCTTAAAGCTCCAAAAGCACACAAAACAGGAAAAGAGGGAAAGTCTTCATACGAAACTGACTCGGGTGACGAGAGCATGAAACATCAAAATGACTTTTTATCGGAGCTAAAGTGGAACTATTTCTTTTGACAAACTGAAGAGAATCTACAGGAGACATATTTCTAATCAGGGAGAAATGAATGAATCAAAACAATATTTTTACAGAGTGGTGGACTGACAGTAGGGAGGATGTGGACATGGGTACAAATACTGAGTGGAACTGGAGATGTATTCAGGTACAATCCTTTGATTTAAACACAAACCTGACTTTCTCTTCATCAGCCTTATACTCCTCTTTTACTCACTCTGTACAAACAGTAATGCCAAGACAGATGAATTTAGTCATTAACCATTTTACATGTATTTAAACAGTATTTTACCCATGTCCAGAGCAAACAGAGTATAGGTAAGGAGAAAAAATGCTTTCAGAACAATCACTTACGGATACTGATCAACAGAAAGCCACTGAGAAACCAAACCCAGATGATCGACAGGAAATCAAAAGGAAAAACACAGACATAAATGGAGATGCATTAGATTGAAATCAAAAGAGATAAAAGAAGCAGAGGAAGGACACATGGAGAAAAAAAAAAAAACATACATACATACATACATACACACCATGCACTTTTTAAATATTAAGTAAAGTAAAGCTGATTTTAGCTTATCAGTTCATCCTTGAGTCCCAGTGGACAAAGACATTTCTTTTCAGGGGTGATATCGCGTTCACAAGAAAGGGACGGACAACCTACCAACAACCTACCGACAACCTACGGAGGGATACCTCATCTACAGCTCTACAGATAGGCCTACTAATTCAAACTGCAACCTCAACATGGCCCCCAAATCTGGTTTTCTTAATATCATATCACTGTCTACCGAAGCCGTACTCATAAAAGATGACATTGTTCAGCATGGCAGCATATGATTGGTTTATGTGAAAATGTTAAAATTAAATTAAGCTTTCCTACCTAATGTTGCTCTGGCTTCTAAACAAGGTGGTGGAGTTGCTTAAAAGTACCGAGTAGGTCTAGACTACACTCTAATTTACAGAGACCCAACAATTCCCCACAAGAGCAAGTATTTAGTGCGACAGTAGCAAGAAATAAATTCCTTTAAACAGGCAAAAAAAAAACATACTCAGGTTTCTCAAGATTCACAATCTTGAGAAGAATTTACGCATTCTGATTTTAATTATTGATATTAATATTAACCTAAATAAGGCCATTAATCCTCTATGTAAAGCCTTGTTGGCACTGTTTGATACTTTTGGTTTCACTCAGTTTGTACATGAACCCACTCACTCCAGTGGTAACACCCTTGACTGGATTCCATCACATGGAATAGTTGTGCCGTGACTGTCTCTCCTGTCATATCTGTGATGTCACTAGCCTGTCCTTGAAAAGTTGGCGCTGATGTATTTCCCACTCGCCACGTTGGTCCGTCAACTCTAACTGTGGTTCTGACCTTTACAAATTGTAAGGTGACTTGAACACAGCTCTTTCTAGTCTTCTGGATTGAACTGCAGCTCTTACTACCAAAACTAGACAGTCAAAGAGGTCTACGTGGTTTAATGATAATACACATGCTCTTAAGTGAGCCTGCAGGAGATTGGAACGCAACTGGGTAAATCAAAAGTGGAAGTTGTGCCCGCTGCCAAAGCAGCATATTTCTTTTGCTTAATCAGTAACTACTGTATTACTAAGAAACAAGTTCTTCTTCTTATTCAGATTCCACCTCAGTGCTTCTACTCCTGGATCTCAGTGCAGCTTTTGACACCATAGATCACGGTTTCCTGCTAGATGGACAAAATCAATTTGGCATCTCTGGGCTTGCTTTCACATGGTTACAATATTACCTATATGAAAGAACACAGTGTGTTTTCTTTAATAATACTACATCAATATATTTCTGATGTGAAACATGGAGTACCTCATGGCTCTGTTGTCAGCCCTCTGCTTTTCTCCCAGTACATCCCACCTCTTGGCCAAAATATACGCAGTTATGAAATCATTTCCACTCAGGGTTTCCCCCAGTGTTTTGTAAACCTGGTGGCCTACCGGGACTAAGTTGCACACCACCAGGCCTAAGATTTTTTTTAAACTACAGGTACAGTAAGATGGCTATGAAGGATAAAACTGAGATGCTTGTCATTGTCCCTCTTCGAAATAGTAACAGTAAAGTAACAGTAACTCTAGATCATAGGTTCTCAAAGTTTTTAGCCCGCAGCCCTAAAATACCGACGCCAGAGACCCCCACTATCCCCAGAGGTGGTTCAAGCACAAGCGTTGGCGTGCACACGCACTAATAATACAGCACTTTGATAGCCTAACACTGAAGATTAGCCTAATAACCATAAACTTTTTTTACAGAGCACAATAAACTTGGTGAACAAGGTGCCTGAGTAGGCGTGAAACCTATTGATGTGAGAAGGCTAGAAATAATGGACACATGAACACATTGTTTACATTGTGGGGCTGTAAATTGACCTTCAACTGCCTCCTAATTTCACCTCAGGGATTGTGTTAGGACAAACATAAATTGGTCATTGATCATCTCGCTACCCCCACTTTGAGGGTTAACCCTAACCCCTGCTCTAGACAAAAACTTTCCGTTTTCTGTTTCTTGTAAAGTGACTTAAAGCAAATTTGTAATTTGTGATATTTGGCTAAAAAATGGACCTCTCAGACTGTCCTTGTATATCATCTGGCTGTCTCTTGTCTCTGTGTGTTTATGTGTGCATATACCTGATTGGCGTAGGCGTGTGTGAGCGCTGTGTGGTTCTTGCCGGGGCTGTAGGTGGGCCTGTATTTGTACATTGTGGGAGTGGGAGGGGCTTTGTTCAGTAGACTGCACTCTGCAGGAGGGTAGGAAGACAAAGAATATAAAAAAAATTATTGTGAAATCAACACAGAATCATATTAATGTTTGAAGTTGAGAAAAAAGTCCTGGCGAAAGTCAGAGCTGTAGCAGGAAGTTAGACAGCATTACCCTCTGTGTTTCCTCTGGTGATTCCAGGGTAGCGGAGCTCTGGTTTAGGAGGAGGAGGCGGCTCAGCGTCGCATGACTGGCTCTCCATCATCTCTAGACTGGACTTGGACTGGAGAGAAGGGAGATAAAAAGTCAAAGAATCACATTCTGATGCCTGAAATAGACGTGGAATGTCACATGGAAATTATGTGAGAAGTGCTCTCAACCACCATCATCAAAACACCAAATGAGTAAGTATCTTTTAGAAGAAGGGTCTTCATTAGGGCTGTAACGATATGCGTTATGAAAGTGAAATCGCGACGCTCAGAGCCACGAACCTGTGTCGCGGAGTGAGAAGGCAGAATCGCGACACACCCCTTCCAACTCGTAGTTATCTTTCCCGTCCAGATCCAATGCTACCACATCTTTAAATGACTTATCACCCTTTTGTCGGGTAAATTTAAAATGTAAAGACAGCTAAAAGCGGGGGGGGGGGGCTGACTGTGGATGTGTCCCCGGGGCTGTTGTCAGCTCTCATCCCGACTGAAGCCTTGTAACGCCGGGAGAGTGAGGCAGACAGACAGGGGTGTGCTAGCTTGCTAAATTAGCATTAGATTAGTCATCTGTCTATACAGTTAACGTTACTGATGAATTCGTGGGTTAGCCCAGAGTTAACCGTGGTCAAAACAATCATACTAAAAATAACTGAGCGTGTTGAACGATGTCGTAATCTTATGTTAACCACCAAGAATTAGCTAACGTTATAGACCAAGCATTAGCATTAGCTACTTGTCAACAGCACCTTTACAGTAGGCACCAAAGCACTTTTCCTCTTCGGTCCCCCTACAGGTTGGAAGCAGAACTGTCCGTTACTGTTACCATTACCATTATTCTTAACATTATTAAGAATAACATTATTTTAAGGTACAAAAGAATCTTTGGTGTTGGATCAATCGATATTGAAATTAAGCAATATCAATAAATAAGGTCTCTGTTGTATTACTGTGTTGCAAGGTGGCCTGTAATCAATGACAAAACGATGCCATGTGGCAAAGTTGTATTATGTTTACAACTCTCCTCCAAAGAGGGAGGAGAAGATTACTCGCGACTGTTGCTTGGCTAACTATAGCATGGTTGTACATAACGCTAGAATGACGTCTAGCATACTTTTCCTCGCGTCAATGATGAAAAAGGATTGTCTACCTTGCAACATAAACGTAATCATATGTGTCGTGATTTCCCTGGCAGACAACTCACGTCATGTGCAGCTGTAACACAGACTAGCTACAGCTAGAACAGCTGCGTGGAAACAATGGAGATACTAAGAGCTCATTTTGGTTTCATTGACATTGTTCATACTGCTCAGAGAAATATATTAAAAACACAAACCTCCGTTGCTTCTCTCCTACGCTGTAAACATTGCCTCACACTATTAATCTCATACAATATACAGAATAACGATAGCACTGATACTTTACTAACATTAGCTTGCAGATGTTTGGGAACCTGATAGCTGATGTTAGCAATGAAATGGTACCAAAATAACGTAAAACTATTATTACACTGTTTCCCATATAAATCAATCCTCCGTGTTTTGAGCCCAGGCCAAACTAAATAATTTGTCAACCTCAACAGTCATATTTCCTAACAGATACATACTGTGTTAAGTCATTCAGCCAAAGCAGAGCTTACTCCCCAGTGTTTATGGCACTACGAGCACCCAGCCTGCTGTTCTTACCCGGTGCAGGTCTCCCTGTATACCGTTGTCCAGGATCTTTGCTGCCAGCTGGGCCTCTGTCAGCTGTGGCCGCAGAAAGGGAGGCTGCACACACACACTCTGCACACACTTCTTTCTGCCCAAATACCTGCAAAGAGCACAGAGACAGTGAGTGTCCACATCTTAGGCCGTGTCCAGACCTGGAATTAACACTTGGATGTTTTATGTCTGTTATTTTGTTTAGCAATATAATGTATCCTGAGCCATGTTGATCAGTATACACTGGGTGGAGACATGCCTTTGCAATGCTATGTAATGCTTATAAACCAGAGAGAGTAGTAGTTACAAAAAGAAGTAAAAAAAAATGCACCTGGGTGCCTGTGAGCTGCAGAGGACATGAGAGACATTCTTCCAACAGCCATTGGTGAAAGGGTTAACACCTCCTCGGAACTTCCCCGTTACCTGGAGAAATAAATCAAAAGGTTACACCAACAAAAGCATTCAAAAGTTAAAAAATAATAAAAAAAATAAAAAAGACGTTTTTGAGCATGTCACCACTTTAAAATGAATACAGTTTGATTTATGGCATGGACCCTTACTGTGAATGTGTTCTAAATAATGTCACTGATAATAACATCTAATATTTGTAGGTAGAGAGGAAGAAAAAAGTGTGGTTTTCCTGGCACTTAGTAACCTTTAAATTAATAAATCAATAGTTTTTAAATGGTACTTTAATAGCAGTTGGTTTGAGAGGCTGCTGTGAAATAGTACATTATGCCAGATTGAAAAATAGTGTATTTTCTGGTTTTGCATCTTTCCAAAGTAGTCCACAATTTTTTTCCACCGAAATACCCTACTGTTTGTAAGATGTCCTACTGTACTTTTTTTTTTTTTCTGTGACTCAATTATTTGACTTGACACTGGCGCATACGCAGTAAAACAAGAGTTTCCCACCTGTTCATTGGTAGTCCTGCCTCTGGCCACAAGCACTATGTGGAAACCAGTGAGGCCAGCAACAGGGATAAAGAACAGGCCTGCAACACACATTACACCTAGCCTGAGAGCACAGAGGGTCAAGGAATATCTTAAAAGACCAGATTAAAACTGATTGAAGAAGGCCCACAGACAATACATTTCATGGCAGTATTATATATCTTGTGCATAAATGGACTGCTTGGCCTGGTGGTGGCGGTGTTAAGAAACACGAGTCATCTAAATAATTAGAATTGATCATGGAAATGAAGCCAAGGAGGAACTTTAGTCATTGCTGAGGACACTAGTGATGTCCAAATACAGCTTTGTGAAGCATTCTCTTTATTTTATGAGCCAAATAGATGGCGCTCTCTTTCAAAAAAGGGTTAAACCAAGAGTGTCACCTAGTGGGGTCAACAAATACAACTAATGGTTCATGAAGCGGACACACTACTGTAACTGAACAGAATTGCAATCATAAAATACATGGGAAAGAGCCTTAAAGGATACGTGACGATGGCGTGCAAGCGGTCGATGTTTTGGCGATGGTAGAGGATAAAGAGTAGGCCAAAGCCAAACACGGCCATGATGTGAGCTGTCAGAGACAGAAGGAAGAGGAAGAAGTAGCGGTAGTTCCTCCTGCCAATGCAGTTGTTCACCCAAGGACAGTGGTGGTCGAAGTCCTACATTATGAGGGTTAAAAACACTGGGATAAGAAATAAAGTAATGGTATTTGTCTGCCCTGTTCAACATGCATACAGTTATCAAAAAACAACATTCCATACTTCCTGGTACAGCAGCTGCAATTTACATTTACATACACACCATGTGAAGTGGCATGATAACAAAGACAACTGATAGAGAACAAAACAATAGAAAAACTTGTTTTGATGTTTGACTTTAGCAGGAGCTACATATGTGGTAAACATTAAAATACATGTGAATGTTTCACACTACGTGAGCTACAGTCAGGTCTCCACTGGTTCATCTCAAGTATGACGTTCAGTTATTTCTGTTACTGTAGTGGCATATGCGAGAGTTAGCAGTATGCTCAGGTGCTTTCCTTTTTCTTAGAGATTTTTTGGAAATAAATGAGTCAACAATTAACCTAACCGTAGGGGACTGTAGACGCCGCACTGCCGCTGGCTGACCACCAGCCCGCTGTAACCAGCAAACTAGCGGATGGCTGAATATTTTCACGACATAGCCATCTGTAATGAAGCGACTGGAGACCAACTGATTAGCATGATTTATGTGGCAAACGCTGCCTTATTTCATGTATGTATTATAGCAATAATTTCCATATCCGGCTTCCCTTTTTGAATGATTACCGCCACCTGCTGGCATAGAGAGTTACCTACATGCTAGTCTGCCGTCGGCTGTAGTCATTGCGGTGTGTTCAAGTGCTACTTTTTTGCTGTTACACAGGCGACGTGAGGCGAACAACAGTCAGTCTTCATTCCCAATCATTCTTCGATGCCGGTTTGGTGTGTCTGGGTCTTAGGGACCTTTCACACCTACCTTGTTTGGTCCAGACTTTCGGACGTTTTAGTTTGATCCGAACCAAAATTACAGGTTTGAAACCTCCCACGGACCAGTGTCTGGAGCAAACTTCGGTCAGGAAATGTGGTCCTATCAAAAAAGGAAGTCTCGGTCCAGATCAAACTGAACCAAGGTCCAGTTGGTTTCTAGTGTCAAAGCATTTTTTTGGATAGTTCGGACTTTCGGACCAAATATAGGAAGTTCGGGCAAGCTATCGTTGTGTTATCAGACCGGGGAAGGTTTTTTAAGGAACAGCTCAGAGGTTAGTGTATACATGAGAGAGAGTGTGACGGTGGATGCACTCAGAGCAGACAGCTGTCGGCTATCAGATCAGAGAATACATCAGCAGTTTACTTGTTAAGTGGTAGTAAATGTACAGTGCAGGTTTCAGTTTGTCTCTGAATAAATGCTGCAGCTCCTCAAACCCCAAGTAAAGTTCCCGTTTCATGCTTCTCAACAACGCAACAGTCAGCTGAATAAACTCCGACACCAGAGAGAGGATACGAGAGGACGGGGAAGCCCGTCTACAAACCAATCAATTAAAGGGAGAAGCGCCTCACGTATGTGATGGCGACAGGACATAGTTATGTCATGTATAGTTCTTTAGTGGGCTTACATTACTGCAGTGTGAAACCAAAACTAACCTGATCAAAGGTATACAATGTACCAAAAACATGAACCTTGGTCTGGACCTTGGTTCAGACTTTAAGGTGAGAAAAGGCCCTTCAAGTGCTGCTCCTGGTCGTATTTGGGCCATAAACACTGACACTCTTCTCTCGACCAGAAACCATTAAAGGAACGCTGTGTTTCAGGAGACATGCTGTTGATGCAGTTTTCTTAAACATATCTAAACTGGATTGGCTTTACGAATGTTAAGGTAGACCTATGTCAGGCTGAATGTGCATGAGGTATTAGGTACTTTTTAAACATCATTTATTTAGAGACGGTGTACATTATTATATGTAAAAAGTCAATGGGTGAGTGTGAGCACACCTCGACACAGTTGTCACAGACGGAGCAGTGGGAGCACCGCGGCGGCCTGTAGAAGCGGCAGGTTGAACACCACTTCATCCTGACCTGGATCCCTCTGATCTCCACAGTCTTGTAGAGGGGAGCTCGGAAATCATCCTCCTTGTCCTCGTCCTCCTCAGCTGCAGGGACAGAAACGGAAGACGCATATTTCTAGAAGGCACAGACCTCTCCAGTCGCCGCTTTGTCAGCTTCGCAAAATGTATGCATAATTGTCCATTTTACAAATATTGGTACTTCCTGCCGACTCTGCTAACCTCCTGTCGACTCTGCTAGCCTTGGCTAGATAGCCAGCTCGCTGGTCAAGTTTTCAAATATAAATATCAGCGAGAAACAGTTTGCATGCTCAATATTCCTACAGAAAAGCCCTTGATTTTACTTGTACACTTGGAGATTTTTCATCCTACTTTATCCTATCCTAGATCAACTACAGGTCAAGTCATTTTAGTCAGTTAATTAGCCATTGTTGTATGTCAGTTGTATATGTATATGACTGCGATATGATGATCATATTTAAAATCAAACCAAATTACATTGAGAATTGTTAACTTCTGCCTCAAACAAAAAAAAAGAAAGAAAAAAAAAGAGGTTTGAGGCTATAACAGGAAACTGCCTTTGAGTGTGGATAAGCCAGAAAGGTTTACACTTTGAAAATGAAGCCAAAAGGCAAACTTGACATTTTTCAACAACAATGAACATACTGCAGACAGTATTTAGTGGCCTATTTGGTGACACACATACAACATCACACACATACAGTACATTCAAACATCAGTGCGCCCACCTCTAGGGAAGATGCCGGGGTCCATGAATGTGGCCATACAGAAGTTAGCCAAAACAAACAGGAAGATGACTCCATTGTAGATGGGTACAGCTACTGAGAAACGCTCTGAAAGCCATGGACACCTGAAACATGGAGAGGACAGTGCCCAACACTCAGAGTAAAAACAAGAGAAAGATTCTGTCACACTATATGGTTCAGTTGTAATAAAATTGAGGCCGTGTCCTTGGAAGACAAGCTGCAGGGCAACTTGTTGGTACTTTTACAGACTCATAATATTATCATTATTCGTTTGGTGACTTTTTAGACTGATATTTATTTCATCTGTTGGATCCAGAACAGAGAGAGGGGTCTTGGGCATTGTTCTCCATATGTGGATTACTGGGAGTTGGTTTGATTTCACCTAAGCCTGGATTGACGTGTTATCACGACAACATTTCTGTAAGATCAAACCTGCAAAAGTGTAGGATGATTTAAAGTGAGCTGAATCCTTGATCAAGCACTTTAAAAAAGGATAAGGCTGGTGGTTGCCTCTATTTTTCTTTTTGTCAACAAATCCCATTAAAAGACCAAACCAAAGCAATGCGTAGTCCGTCTCTCAATATTATGACTGCCCTACTGTCTGTGGCATTCGGCCCCATGCCCATAGTTACCTACCCAAGACACACCTATGAAATTGGCTCACGCTGGTCACTGTAGTTTTTCGCAAACAAAGGAGGAAATAGTGCATTTCTCAGGGACTATTTTCAGTGGCAGATTAATCCACATGTGGTGCTCTAATGAGTATTTGTGGCAGCAGGATGGTGTATGTGGGACTGAGTCAAAGTTAACTCAGTGTGTGTTCATGTTGATAAAGGAATACGTCACCCAGTGCAACAGTGTGGCTTATTGATGCGTTTTAAACCACAACGGAGCTCTCTGGCGCAGATACAGGCATAACAGTTGTAGTACAATACATTGATGATTTTGGTACTTTTACAGAATTTGTTGATAGTAAGACAAACAGTATAACATAACTATCCTATACTTCTTCCCCCTCCAAAGACACATCTTCAGATATTGTGACTCTTTTATAGTTTACAGCTACATACCTATACAAAAGAAAGAAAGCAATAGGTAAAGGTCCCATGGCATGAATATTTCACTTTATGAGGTTTTTTTAACATTAATATGAGTTCCCCCAGCCTGCCTATGGTCCCCCAGTGGCTAGAAATGGTGATAGGTGTAAACCGAGCCCTGAGTATCCTGCTCTGCCTTTGAGAAAATGAAAGCTTAGATGGGCTGATCTGGAATCTTCCTTTTATGACGTCATAAGGAGAAAGGTTACCCCCCCCCCCACCTTATCTGCTTTGCCCGCCCAGAGAATTTGGCCCCCCCATGAGAGAGAGAGAGACATCATGGCTTTCAAATGAGCAAAGTGGCAGTTGGTCAAGGCCACACCCCCACCCTCCACCTTGCCCCCCCCCCTCTCCTCCTCAATAGCTACAGACAGAGAAACGGCACATACTAAGGGAAAGCTCATTGTGGGACTGGCTCTAGTGGCTGTAATTCTGCACCAAGGCAGAATTTCAGGAAAGAGACTTCAGATACAGTATTAGGGGACCACTAAGGCCCATTTAAAAGAGACTTCAGATACAGTATTAGGGGACCACTAAGGCCCATATAAAAGAGACTTCAGATACAGTATTAGGGGACCACTAAGGCCCATATAAAAGAGACTTCAGATACAGTATTAGGGGACCACTAAGGTCTATATAAAAGAGACTTCAGATACAGTATTAGGGGACCACTAAGGTCTATATAAAATAGACTTCAGATACAGTATTAGGGGACCACTAAGGTCTATATAAAAGAGACTTCAGATACAGTATTAGGGGACCACTAAGGCCCATATAAAAGAGACTTCAGATACAGTATTAGGGGACCACTAAGGTCTATATAAAAGAGACTTCAGATACAGTATTAGAGGACCACTAAGTTCTATATAAAAGAGACTTCAGATACAGTATTAGAGGACCACTAAGTTCTATATAAAAGAGACTTCAGATACAGTATTAGAGGACCACTAAGGTCTATATAAAAGAGACTTCAGATACAGTATTAGGGGACCACTAAGGTCTATATAAAGAGACTTCAGATACAGTATTAGGGGACCACTAAGGTCTATATAAAAGCATCCAAAGAGCGCCATGTCATGGGACCTTTAAATATAACCAACCCTAATTCATTTCATTAACATTAGCTACCTCATACCCCTAACCCAAAAAAGACTCAAGATTTTGACTGTTACTGGACCCATACAACCCAAAAAACAGTTTGTGATCTTCCAAAATAAAACAATTTAGTTAGCATGTTGAATTTTCTTAGCTAGCAAGTTAGCCACTACATAGGTGCTCCTACCTGGCAACTTCCAGAAAATAGTCCCAACACTAACTGCTCCAATGTTTTGCTTTTGATGAACACTGCTAGCTGCTGTTTGACCAAAATAGGGTTATTGACAGATGATACAAAACTTTTTTTTTGAATAAATAAAGCTGGAAATAGCTGACACTGTGCTGGTATTTAGGTGTTGTTAGTTTTTTTTTGTATTTGACAAAATAAAACAAGCCCATAATTATGCTTTTTTTAAAATTCCAAATAAAAATTTACATAAAACATGTCAAAATGAATTATAACCATACTAATGCTTTATGGTCTACACATGGTCTACGGAGTTTTTTAAATTCTTTTGTGTTATTCCCTCATTTTTCAGACAACTGTTTCATGTGGTGTTGTATTAATTCACTAGTGTGAAAATAAGAGAAGTGGGAGAGTGCCTGTAAGGATTCAAACACCAACAGACAGTGTGAGACTAAATCAGGGGCTTTTGTCAGAGTGACAGATGTTGGCCTATTTTCGCCTCACTAATCTAAAGCAGAATTGACTGCCGCCCACCCACACACACACACACACACACACACACCTATTTCTTTCACACTTTTTTTCAATTCATTACATTTATGCTGTTTCTATATCATTATTTCGGCTTGTTCGTTACACGTTTAGTGTACGTATGACATAACACATTTCGGGTGTTACCATATACTGTATAATAGAAGGCTATAGATCTGACAGAATATGAGAATGCACATCCGCAATGGCACTGGGTCGCATCCACATAGACATCACATCAGAGCAGGGCATTTGTAGCTTGACGATCTCGTACACATTCAGGAAGACAGCCTCTGACTGGTCGACAAACTCGTCCCATTGCATTCTGGGAGTCAAGATGGTCTGGGCTAACAGTAAAACGATATGTCTTCGTACAAAAAGATGAATAAATAACCATTCAGTTTGGAATTATTGTGCAAAGCCTCTGAAAAGAAACTGTATTTCCTGGCTGGATTACAAAGCTTCTGGAAGGTCTGCAATCACACGGGAGCCCTCTTTGAAAAGGCTCAACTGTTATCTTCCCTGCTAAACAAACAGAACAACACTAGCTTGAAGTGATGGGGAGATATCGAACATTACATAATGTGACTTACAAATTTCTGATTATGGATTTATGATACTAGACACTGTAGTTCCAGGCTGGATTAAAAAGCTTCAGGAAGGCCTACAAACACACGGACGACCTCAATGAAATTGCTTCTTTCTGCTTCTAAACAAAACAAAAAGTTAGTCTTCCACACTGCATTGATCTGGATATATTAAATATGACAAAACATGTAGTTTGCGGTCCTATACGAGATCGTCGGCCTCAGGTTAAGGACGCGTAACACTGAAAACGGCTCCGGTGTCGATTCATCACCAGTCCGATCACGCAAACTCAGTTGTCCATGTACAAAGAACAAGGCCCTCTCTATTATCAGTGATTTAGGTTTGTTATGAAATATGTTATGAAATAGTTCACTGCAGCTTATAATCAGGCCTGTATGTGTGTAAGACAGTGCACTGTTGCCACTTACGTAAAGCAGAAGAAGAGCGTGGTGGAGCCGACGAGGAAGAAAGTGGCTGCCGACACCGGGACGTAGCGGGAGGGTCTCAGGGGTCTGCTGGGCGGGACCACGGCGTGGGGGAGGGGCGACGAGGATGGACCCCGCCCTCCACTCTTACTGCTGTTACCTGGCATCGCTTCCAATGTGTAGTGGCGTGTGTGTCCAGCGACTGCTATGCCGAGGAATTGATCGTTCAGAGTTAAACGTCTCTAGGTGTGGTGTACTGGCTGGGTTTGTAATTTGTGGTTAGAAATGATGGATTGGCAAAAAGCAAAAATGGAAAGAACAGATACAAGAGATGGAGGGATAATTGAGGAGTGTTTTCCTCTTTCACGTGGAAAAGAGGAAAACACTCCTCTGCTTCATCACACTAAGATGGAAGGAGGAGCGATTGCTTTCTCAGGTTAAAGGTCGATCCTGATCTCCCGTGTGTTTGTGTGTGAGATTAAAAGAACCTCAGACGTGAAAGCCTTGTTTTCCTGTCAGCCAGAAAACAGGTGGCAAGACGGGATGCACAACAGAGGAGGAGGTGTCCGGACAGCTATCTCTTACAGAGCTGCAGACACTAGCTTGTCTCTGTTCTACCCAACATGCCAGTCAATTACGTATACAAGCCAATAGAAACTGACTGAGTAAAATCAGTCTAAAAAGAGGCCGTTTGCTTGTTGTATTGCAAAGTGAATAAGGGCTTGGAGAAAAACATCATAATAGCTCAATACAAAAAACATGGCTGTTATTGAGACTTACAAAGCTAGTTGGACCTTTGAATTTAAAACACAAAAATGTAGTTTGTTAGTGATTTGGTGCTGTGAAAGTCCAATCAAATCGGAATCTGACAGACAGAAAACCTCAGCTAAACTGATGAGCCTTGCGCCTGATGTGACCTCATCCAGTCTGATTTGATTGGTCAAAGAATGGGAGTTTAGTGAGGTATAAAAGTTGGCAGAGGAAGGCCTGTTTTGGTAGGAGATGGACATACAAGATGGACCAAAGGAAACAGCAAGAAATGGAGAGGAAAGCTTGAAACAACGATGACTTTTCTCAGCTTGGAAAAAAAATGCAGGTCGAGACTTACAATGGGAAATGGCCTTGTTTGTAGCTAAATGTGCTAGCAGAATGTATGGAGATTAGCACTAAAATGTAAAGTTTTTAGCACCCAGAGATCAGCAGTCTGGGCAGTTGACACAGTGTAAGAAAAAGTCTTGTAAATAAAAAAGTGACAACCCCTTACACTCTTCTAGAGAAGGAGACAATTTGCCTTCAGTCCAGAACTCGTATTAGAAACAGCAGTCTGTAAACGGGCCAGTTGAGGATCCTGGTTTTCCTGTGTCGGGGCATCCCTAAACCCCGCCGGTGGCTGATTCAAACCACCTCACCTGCCAGCTGCACCAGGGATGTGATTGGAAGACAAAATGCAAGAAGTGGTGGTGTGATTCTTTCCAAAACATTTGTGGGAAAATCCAGTCGAACATCCATTAGTATCCATGTAAATGAAATTTTTGAGAAAGAGCTAAAATTACAGTGTTGATTTGGAGTGCTGGGGGTTATGTGTGAATGGTATTATCTCATCTATCAGCCAGCAATAGCAACATAAAGAACAACCCAGTTTCCCCACTGGTTTCCTTGTTCAACTGTGTTAGTGGATGGCTATGCCTGTTAGTTATGTAACTGTAAGCCTTCCAGCTACAGGCCGTTTTCTATTTTGCCGTCTTCTCCAGGGACCTCTAGGGCCTTCCCTCTGCTTCCTTCCCCAGCAGAGAGCACTGAGGCTTGGATAACATGCTTCCACAACAATCCCTTGGAGGATACAGCAAACTATGGCTTTAATCTGTGGAAGATAGAAATTCCTAAGGCCATTTGTATATATATTTTTTTTTTTTCACCCAGGTTTAAAGTATCTTCTCCACCCCTAAAACAGGATCCAGTGCTGGGGCCTCCTCGATTGTTGATTTGGATGGCTTTGTGTATATGGATGAGGAGGCAGTACTGAATATAAACTTCAACAGGTCCTGGGTCACAAAAGAAGTGAATCCAGTCAGATGGTTGGTCAGGATGCTGCACCTACAGTAGCAATGAGAGGAACACGGGCTGGGTTAAGATCAAAGACTCTTGTGTAAACATTTTTATTTTTTTATAGGTACTTTTTGATGCTAGTCAATTTTCTTTGTCCGTGCGATTTTCTATTTTTAAAGACACATTTTTTTATTTTATAGCCTGTTGTGTTGTGACCTGTTGTCTTCTGGGAAAGTGTTTGTTCAGTGTTCAGTGTAATACACAAGTGTTTCTTTATTATTATCATTCTTTTTTTAAAGACAATATATCATTCGCAAGAGACTGGGGAGGGGGGGGAAAGCCTAAAAACCCTCCTGATGCTTGAAAAGTTGCATTCTGCAGGCAGCATAATAATAATAATAATTTATACATTATTAATCCCGCAAGGGAAATTACAATGTTTTCACTCTGTTACATATTATACACATTACACACACATACTCAGTACCTCTACATGTACTAATGGAGAGATGTCAGAGTGAGGGTTAGGGTTAAACCAGAAATACACAGCAATGTAACCCCACTACTATAATTGGAGAGTGGTGTGTTTGATTGCATATCATGTGAAACGTCAAACCAATTCACTTCACACTGTGCAGGTTTATTGCTGGAGACCTAAGGAAGAGTCCTGTCACTTTTAATGTAAATAAATACTTGGCAGTTTTACCGTTTTTCCCCCAAAGCTCTTATGGCGCTTACCCACTGCTAGTACCAGCTCTACTCGGCTCGACTCAACCACAGTGCCCCGTCCTCCTTTTTCCATTGCAGATTTAGTACCGCCTCATGCATGAGGCGAGCGTGGCTGGTCGTCATAGCGACGCCGCAGGAAACTGCTGTGACCTCAAGCGACACACACACACACACACACACACACAGAACGTCGAAGGTGTGTTGTTGTTTTTTATCTCGGCATGAACATTTTTGTTGCAAAAGAAGCTGGAGGCAGCAAAAAAAACAAACACCGCTGGCTAAACGTCGGGTTTGTTCAGGAGACCCCCGTCTGTCGCTATAGCAATGAGGACGCAGTGACTAGTGACGATTCTCTCCAACCAATCAGTAGTCTGCAGGCTTTCACGTCACCTTTTGGTATCGCCTCAGCTCGCTTGGAACCTCGACGGAGGCGATACTAAAAAAAGTACCTGTTAGCAGGGACTTTTTATCATAACGGAAAACCTAAAAAGGCGAGTAGAGTCGAGCTGAGTCGAGCAGGTACTAGGGGTGGGAATCACCAGAGGTCTCATGATACGATATCATCACGATACTTATGTCACGATACGATATTATTGCGATTTTAAACATATTGCAATATTCTGCAATATAATGCAATTCATTACCTTTTTTTTCCAACTCAAATGATGTCCCCAAAAGGAAACATTTCTCAGTTTGTTCATCTCACTTCAATTGTATTGCTGCAAAATGGGATTGTCAAGCAGACAGACTGACCAACACACATATAATAAAAACCATACTTGGCGTCTGTGTATTGATACAGTATTGCCACGGAAAATATTGCGATACTATGCTGTATCGATTTTTTCCCCCACCCCCAGCAGGTACCATGTAATGGGAAAAAGCCATTATTTTGACATTGAAGCTTTTATTACAGGCAAAACTGCCTGTAAAAACCCAGCGTTAGAACGTACGTAAAGTTAATTATTCTCTTAAGTTAATAATTCTCTCGGCACCGCCAGACACCTGTCTGCAGAGTGCCGTTAAGTGCGGCTGCTGGGTAGCGCAAATCTCTCGCTTTATTTCTCTTTTTTATTGAATTAATCAAACAAAGAGAAATGTTCTCCCCCTCGTCTTAAAATAGTCAAAAAACGATACTAGAGTAACCTACTTGTCCAGCTGCTGCAATAAATACGCAGGGGGATGAATCAGTCTGTACAAACTCATGTGAGAAGTGTTTCATGGTTATTTATTTGTGCTTTAGAAAGTGATCACTGCGAAACATCATAAAATAAGCTTTATTTATCTCTCCCTACTGTACAATGACAGATTCAAGTAGCTACAAAACATTTGAGTTCTTGTGGTATACAGATGGACTGGGATATGTGACAAGTTAGCTGTTCACTGAATATGACCACACGTGCAGTGTTTCCGCTAGAAGTTTTTTCAGCGGCTGAACTGAGGCTGAGACAATTACTCGAGTAACTAGAATCATTTGGTTACTAAAAATCCTCAAAGCTAAATTATTTGCCTCGAAGCTTCGTTTAATCAATGTTACCAACGCTGTAGTCTATATCCTTCACGTTCCACTTCCGGGATTGCTCCGGTGCCGCAGGAAATACCTCCAGATGCATGCATGCATGTCCGTTTTCTTTCCGCTTTCTTTGTGTTGGCGTTCTAAACTCCGGTGGATTTGTGAGGACTATGGTTAACTGCTCCTCAGATCTCTGCAGGGTAAATCCAGACAGCTAGCTAGACTATCTGTCACACACCGGTCTGGCGCTGCAGGCGACACATGCCATGAAGACTGACGGCGCAGATTACAAAATGAAGAAAGAGAGTGTAAATAGTGAAGGGCTGAGAGAAGAGACAGGCTGGAGAAAACGACAGAAAGTGTCCAAAGTTTGGAATCAGTTCAAACCTAATTAAAACGAAAACTCTGTACAGTGTGTCTACTGCAAAATGGAGCTAGCTTACCACAATAATAGCACGACGTCAATGCTTCAGCATCTCAGCAGATAACATCCAGTCCAACTTAATCATCCATTTCACGAAAGTAAATCACAGAGTTGTATGGACAATAAAACTACACCAAACATAACTACCAAAAACAAACAAGAAAATACGTCGTGGTGACCACAGATGATCTAAAGAGCCGACTGGCTGACTATCCCTTCAGAAAAACAGCTGATTGTTAGGCAGCTCTTTCTCTCTCACTCTCTCTTCACGGAGGAACAGCTGATCAACGATCTACTAGCATAAAGTGTAACAGAGCTGTGTGACATTGTTATCAAATATATACATGAAGATAGGTTGAGTATAACTAATATTTACATATACGCCTATATACAGATCAGTCTCAGATTGAAACTTGCAGTTCTGAAAGTTAAGTTGCACAACTTAAGGTCATGTTTATGTATGTTTAATGCATGCCTCAGTTTGAGGTTGTTATTGCATTTCAGAAAATGTTTTCTTTAAAAACAATGTATTACGGCACTTAAATACACTATATGTTTAGTTTTTTTGAGAGATAATATTGTAAGCAATTAAGGCAATAACAATGTTGCTTTTTCCAAAATTATTATTATTGCCCTTCAATAAAAGTATTTCTTATCCGATTACTCGACTAATCGGTAGAATACTTGATTACTAAAATATATAAATCGATAGCTGCAGCTCTAGTTTGAACGTCAACAGCAGCGTTACCTAAAACAGCATGTAGTTCCTTTTTAGCAACAGTTTGCTTTATTTGCAATCGTTTCTCAAAAGCTATGTCATACGGTTACATGCCAGGATATAATGTTAGTGTCCCTTCTCTGTCCTTACTCACAGAAAGTTTTGGGATTAGAATAAAATCCGTTTTAGCCTACTGTTACTACTGTGAGTCTGTTCAGCTTTAGAACAATTCCAGGTACGTAACATTATTTGCAATGTGTATCTCACATCATTTTCACTCACTATGACCAATACTACGGTCATTACTAAACGTTGTGACAAAATATGAACAATAACGTCACCGTCAGTGGTCTTATTTGCTAACGTTAGCTACTGACTGTTAACCTCGGAACAATCCAGTACCCTAGGGTGCCGTTACCTGATTTAACGTCACCGATCATTTTACACACACTTTAGCGACAAAACAAAACGCTGAGGGAACATTGCGGTTTTTTCATGTTTGTTTTGTAACGGGGAGTCAAAGGCAGAGGGGCCGCAGCGTTCCCTAACGTTAGCTTCTTCAGGGTTCATATGCATTTTAACCAATACTTTTCCGCAAATTTCCATGACTTTGTATTCCTGAAAATGTCAGTCGACATTATACAATAAGAATAAAAATCTGTGTTAAAGTTAACTCTCAGAGGTTTAACAATAAAATGAATGACAATTGATGTGGTTCATAGTGGGATTGGTAATATCACGTCCCGAATAGAACGTTGAGGTTAAGACGACATGAAAATACATTTATTAATCACATATTATTATGCTGTGTTAAAAAAACTTTCTGGGTCTTTTTATGTTTCCAAATCCGTTTCATAACTTTTCCAGGTTTTTCCAACACGTATGAACCCTGACTTCTTGTCTCGTCTGTGGTCTGATAAACAGTAAATTCATCAAATTTAATGTCCATAACGCTACATTCCAATAGAGGCTACTGTAGCTAGTCGCGAGTGCGGTTTTCATGTCGCAGCTTTCGTCGCTGTTCGTCACTCTGCCTGAGAAACTGTTATACTTGTGCTGTTGCTTATTTGGTTGCCATGGCTTTGCAAGTGACTAGAGGTCGACCGATATGGGTTTTCTCTGGCCGATGCCGATCTTTAGAAATCAGGGTCAGCCGATAAATGCTGCCGATTTATTTTGGCCGAGCTGTAATTTAAAACTCGTCCAGCCAGTTTAACAACATTAAGGGTTTTATTCGTGCTCGAGTCCATAGATGCAGTTAATGGATACAGGCACGGACAACTGAAGGCTCTGTTAGCAACGATTAGCTCCGTTAGCGGTTAGCTGCAGTTAGCTCCGTTATAGGAGTGGATGAGACAGCCACAGACAGGGGTAACAACCAGACTCTGATAAATGACATTCGGGGAGCTTCCACAGCGGTGTGGCCGCTGTGTTTTGTACGGTTTCATTAGTACAGTTAATCCCAAGGCAAGAACACAGCAACATGCTACTGCATCTGAGCCTGAAGTGACTGCGCGTGACACACAGCGCAAGACTTCACGAGGGGAGGGGCTGGAGGCAGCTGGTCTGGGTGCGCTGTAAAAAAATGTTGCCTATTCATGTTTTTAACACTAGGCTGCCCGCAGATGCGCCTGCCTATTAATCGGCTTGATATACTGGGATATTGGCCGATGCCGATAATGTAAAAAAATGCTGATTAATCGGTCGACCTCTACAAGTGATGACGTACTGTCACTGTTCCCGTTGCTCCCCCTCAAAGGGGAGAAAGCAAAAGTATGTCTTATCCGATTACTCAATTAATCGATGGAATATTCAATACTCGACTACTGAAATAATCGATAGCTGCAGCCCTACTGACAGTGAATATCTATTAATAAAAAAATTAAAAAATAATTAGGGCTGCCCCCTGAAAGTCGAATCATCAAATCGGTGACACTTCAATCAGCAATGTCGTTAAAAACAGAAGAAGATTTTGTCAGTCAGTGTGCATTATAGTGCGTTCCATTGACCTCGGAACTCTGAAGCTGAAGCTGGGAATGACGTCACACCCGAGTGGAATACGTTCCATTTACAAGTCGGATTTTGATCGTTTTCATTAGCGCTAGCCAGGTTAGCCATTGTTAGCAATGCCAGTTTATAACAACGCATTACGCTGTTTTTGTGTGCATACAAACAGCCTAACAACATTGTCAACAGATAGAATATGGACAGCGATGTGTGTACGACTGATTTAGTGAGTTACAAATAACACAGAAGAGCTAATAACTGTATGTTACTACAGATTTCACTACTGTTGATGCATGGAGCAGCCATGTTGGATTTTTAGCTCGGGGTACTCGGTGGTTGCCCGAGTTCCGAGCTCAGAAATCCGAGATCAGGGGGGCGTTTTTCCGACTTTGACCTCGAAAATTTCCAGTTCCGAGTACAAATGGTACACACTATTACATTCTGAAAATGTCCCCAGAAGTAATTGAACACTGCTGGACAAAAAAAACAAAAAAAAAAAACACACTGCTCAAATGTCAGTTCAACTGATCACCAACTGATACGACTCGAATATTAGATGTTCGGGGGGCAGCCCTACCAAATAAGTTGTTCGAGTCAGTAGTGTGTAGGGCTGAACAATTTTTGAAAAAAACTAAAAACTAATCTTTTCTGCCAGATTTTGTGATTACAATGCGATTTGCGATTATTATTATTATTATTATTTTAAGTTTAGCTAAAGTTCAATATTCACTGTGTAAGACAAAACATGTCATGGAGCATTATAAAATGACACCATCAAAACTGCTCTATATTCTTATACAAGGATGAGAACATAGATATTAATCAACAATAAGGGTTTTTCTTTTAAGCATGGAACATTGAATCTGTCATATGTAACGTTATTCCAGCATTTATCTTATGAAAGAACAGTAAATATAATAAAAAAGGATTGAAAAATGTTGAACTAAACATTCAACTAAATATTGCACATTTGATTAATCGCATCTTTCATACATATGTCAGGTGTAACATGACACTCAAACTGTTTTTCCAATCCTGGTCTGACTCAGAGTTGTCATCATCAGGTAAGTACTGTTCATCTGTTACGCTATCATCATCCGATTCATCTTCCTCATCCCTGCCACTCACAGATTGAATAATACCTGCCAATTGCTGTGGGAGAACACATCCCTCATACTACAGAGGCTTTTGGTCAACCAGTGTCCAACCGTGTCCATTGCAAGCATCAGGGATGTCAGGGTTGGCAATATGGGCCACCTTCCATTTTCCAACCTGGTAGTTAACCCTCCTGATGTGTTGCTCCAAACTCCTCCCATATATATATATATATATATATATATATATATATATATATATATATATATATATATATATATATATATATATATATATATATATATATGTAGCCAGGTCCACATTGCTTGAGTGGGTGAGATGCTTGTCATCTTTGGAGCACAGCTCACTCATTCGCAAGAAACACAACTCATCAACACTTGGTACTCGTGGTCTACTAAACAGAGCATAGGTGAACTCACTGAGGTGATCAACGAGATCCCTCGGTACATCCCATGTATCTCCCAGCCTGGCAAGAATTTCTCCAAACGTTGGCATCCTAGAGAGGGTTTTCAATGGCCTGACTTTGCCTAACCCCTTGAATGCACTAGTGGTATCACAACCACTGAAGGCGTGAAGTTCCATTAGCGCTGTCAAATGCTGCTGAGAGTAGCTACGAGACATTTCACTCACATCAATGAGCCTTTTCTTGTTTCCTGTGCCAGTGTAAAACATAATATTTAAGTCTGACATTGCCGGAGCATAGTGTAACAAGATGAAAAATATGTCAGTATCAGGACTCTTAACGAGTCGCATTCAAATCGTGATTTCAATTTGAAAACAATTAATCGTTCAGCCCTAGTAGTGTGCAATATGTATCAGGTCATTCTGACAGGATTCCAACAAACTACACTCATCTGTTCATTACCTCAGTAGTTAACCAAAGCACAGCACGTGTACACGTATGTGTGTATGTGATGTAAATGTCATCATCTGCCCATGTCCGCGTACAGCCCAAAAAAGTGACCTCGCCGAATGTACACATAGAAAGCAGGCCTACTGCGCATGCTCCACTTGTTTCACACTGCGGTCCTCTAGGTGGTTTACCAAGAAGGAGTGGAAGAAAAAAGAAAAAGAAGATATCAAAATTGATTCTTGTTTGGAAGAGAGGTTACCCACATGTATGTATATCACCAAGTGGAATAGAGTGTGGGTTGTGGTTAAGGAAATGCACATGCGTGGAAGGCCATAAAAGGTATGGATAGAACCACCATCGACAGAAAGTATGTCAGAGCCTTTAGTAGTATTTAGTGTACACACTAAGCTTTTACTACTTCTAGTACTCTGCATCAAAGAAAGTCTCCACACAATCTTACCTGCTGTCCACATTACCACAGTACATGCAGCCACCTTCCTGTTTACGAGACCGGTACAAGTCTGCAGCTGTCTGCTGATGCGGCGGAATGTATGTTGGAGCATCAACTAGTTTAGCTGCGAGGTTGTCAGCTGTGCGTTTGCCTAGAATAGTGCTCTGCGTGTAGGACGGCCGATTTAACCCGCCAGTCCTCATCGATATAGTGGCATGTATCACGTAGCTGGCCGTCCAGTAAAAAAAGCTTAAAACGCAACTTGTAGAAACCCGGTAGTATTTTCGAATGACGGTGCTTCCCTCCCTCATGTCCCCCTGAGACAGGGATCTCTGTATTGTGGGTCTGGAAAAAAGCCTCTGATGACGCAGAACTCGTCATTTAGCGTCATCGGAGGCTTTTTTGCCCAGAGTCTGTGGACTACAGCCAGCTAGTTCTGCATGTTTTCAACCCGCCCGTAGGGGATTGGACTGTCATCTTTACCCGAAGCAAGCCAAAGCTAGTCGAGTGTCAGCCATCTTGAAGCTAAGCTACAGCTCTCTTTTTTCAGCAGCAAACTTTTACAACAATTATGTGTATTCAAACTACCGCACATGTGTACCACCGGGATACATTGGTACAGGTCGGAGAATATGCTGGAAACTTTATTACAGACGGAATACTACGCGAGCTTTGCCTGCTACGGAGACCAGCACCTCAGCCTGCTACAGAGACCAGCACCTCAGCCTGCTACGGAGACCAGCACCTCAGCCTGCTACGGAGACCAGCACCTCAGCCTGCTACAGAGACCAGCACCTCAGCCTGCGGTGTTGCTCGATGCCACTAGCCGGGTAAGGGGACATCCAAAGCGGTGAAACGCGGAACGAGGGCAGGAGTTTGAGCTAGGTGGAAAGCTAACGCTAGCCGACCACCTGTCCCATCCATCCTGCTTGCAAGTGTCCGCTCATTAGACCACAAACTGGACTACATTCAACTTCAACGAAACTCCCAACGCGAGTTCAGAGACTGCTGTGTTTATGTTGTGGAAACATGGCTGAACAACAGTGTACCGGACTATCCAGCTACTAGGCCGGCTAGCCCTCCGAGCACATGCTGCTCTGTTGGGTAAGACTCGAGGTCTAACTGCTAACTGCTGGTGGAGTTTGTGACTGTTAAATGCCGACCATTCTACATTACATACATGTGTTTATTAGGGTGACCAGACATCCCCGGTTTTGGTGACCTGTCCCTGGCTGGAGCTGTCCCCGGAAATGTCCCCGGTTTTCACTGTGACTGACAGACCCGAAATTGGAATGAAAGAAAGAAAACATTGACCAAACATATAGTCGCGCTGACTCGCGCACCCTACACACGCAAACTCAAGCCAGAGCAAGTGCTCTGTAGTGCAGTAAACAGTACAACATTTCCCTCTGAGGTGTAGTAGAGTATGAAGTAGCAGCAGGGGCGATTCTAGGATCAGACCTTTAGGGGGGCTCAGCCCCTAATGAGAATATGACACGGATACGACTTTTGCATGCACTCATGCAAAAGTGTTAATCTGCGCCATGAAATTACCAACTTCTTCATAACCGCACACCTGCTCTCCCTCTGACTCAGCCAAAGGCGTGAGTCTGGCACAACCACCTCAACCAGAATCTAAGCTTTCCAATGATATTAGTGCCAGGTTTGCGAGAAAATTAACATTGAATTTACATGAAATGTTATCATATTTACATTCTGAATAAATATCTGCATACCCATTACTCTCTGTGAAATATCTCCCAAACTCTTCACTCAACACATGTATCGGTACAACAAGTGGTTCCCGGGTAATCAGGTTTTGAAATTGCAACAAAATTTCGACATGGTCTCCAACTTTGGGCCAAAATTATAATGAATTCTCATGTAAACTATTTATGTCAGCACAGACATTTTTGTAAATTGCTTAGTCAGTGTGTCCCACCATAATGGTTATTATATTACCAGATTCCAGACAATCCCACTTACAAATATGAATATATATTTCTACCAGTATGCTTCCTAGTGACATTAATGTAAAAATATGAAGAAAAAACTATTCAACCTGTGTGTGCATGGTTCAAATTCTGAAGTGCAAAATAGTTCAGGCTACAGCACAAATACAGTATTTCCATCCATAGATAAGAATAATCAAGTCTAACCTCTGAATTTCTCTTCAAAGTCCACCAGATTGATACATTTAAACGTTAAAATAGACTAAATGTTCTTACAGGGGAGCATGCCCATGGACCCCCCTAGGGGGGCTTGTGCCCCAGTGCAGCTGTAGGTCTAGTGAAGCCCCTGGGGCAATGTCCCCGTTTTAAGTTTTACAAAAATAAAAACATTACCTTTTTTGGAGGTATTTACGCTTCTGAGCCGAAAATGTCCCCGGATTTCGTCTCAGAAATCTGGTCACCTTAGTGTTTATACTCGGTGTTTAGCTACATCCCACCAAGCGCTAATGCTACCAATGCGTTAGCTGAACTTTACGGAGCCTATAATGTGTGTGCACTAAATGTAGCCTGTTTCGTATGTCGTTTTTATATAAGTTTGTTTTTATATATTTTAAATGTGTAACACCACTAGAGCCACGGTAAAACGTTGTTTCATGTATATGGTTGAAATGACAATAAAACACAGTTGAGTTGAATGCTGCCTCACTGTCTATTATGTCTGTAGACGGTGGGCGTGGCTTGCGAGTGGAGTCGTTGGGAAGTGAAGCAAGTGCATTCTGGGAGTTGTTGTCTTTCATCCACACAACCAAAAATACATTTTCTGGTTTTTCTCAGTCTACAAGGCACATACATATTCATCTTTCCAGCGGTGAAATATCCCTTTAAGAAATAGAATATTTTTCTTTACCGTGCAACAAACTTTATTTAAATTACTTGTTTATAATATTGTTTTAAACTGTTTTACTGATAGCATTAAATCAGTCAAAAATCCTACCGTCTGTTAATGGTTAATTATTAACATCCCTGACTGATTAACACGGGGTAGTGAGAATCAAAGTATGTGTATTCTTAAAATCATCCTAGCTCACAGTGAGAAAGCCAGAAATAAATCCCTTAACTACATGGCATGATTGTTCTGCAACTGTATGATTATTCAGAGTTTCCAACACAAAGAAAACGGAAGGTAAGACATCCGGCCGAAAAGAGGGACATTCGGCGGAATATCCGGTGGCACCAAAACAATCCCAGAAGTGGAACGTAATGGATTTAGACTACCCAGTACTACTTCTAAACATCTCCTTTTAATGTTGGCCTATTTTGTCTATATTTCCAACTGTATGTACCACACAATTGCTGATACACTGAGATTTGAGCAAAAAACCTTGGTCATGCCATCCTGAAAAGGCAGTGTCTGAGGTCATGTTCTACCCACTTTTTTATCATCAACATAAATAAGGTTTTTCAAGCCAAAACAATTTTCAAATAGGGATTTCAAAGAAAATGTACACTTTGAATAGGCTTAATGAACACAAGCTCAATGTTTAGATAGAAACACATGCACCCTGCCATGCAAACTAGCAGGAATACAAGATATTGCTTCTTGTTTACTACCCAATATTTGCCTGAACTTGGCAAGCAACCACGCTGTGACATGTCAAGGCCAAAATGAAGGTTAGTAACAAATGTCAAACAGACCTGGTACCTCCAAGTGGCATGATGCTCAATACTGAACATACACTCCTGTACAATAAGGGCTACATCTGCTTTGACATGCTGTAAAAATCTACGATTGCATTTATGAAAGCCAACCATTTAATAAATCCAAGCCCATCACATTCAGGGACTACATACAGAAAAAGATGGTTTACCTTAAGTGCTCTTAATTCACTCAAATCTGTACTGCAAAGGAATTCTGAACCGCATCATTTGCATTTACTCAAGCTCCATGAAGATATATGACATTATTTACTCATTTAACCATGAGTTCCTTCCATGTGATCTGATCAAAACTGTGCACCGTTAATCTATTGGGCAGAATATCTACCCTACAATGCTGTAAATGCTAGAAAATCCCCAGATACAATGGCACCTTCTTACATCAAAAAAGGGGCATACAGCACTGCCAGCACTTGCACACATACATCCTGGGTGTGTATGGCCTGCTGCAGTCACGGCAGCGCTGTAACAGCATCGGTACAGTATATTCACCAAACCGGTAAAATTATGCCAACAACCTAATTTCCTGACCACGAGTCTCCAATTATGGATTGCCATTTTAGTGACATTGTGCAGCGTTGAGCCAGGTGACAAGCAGCGCCTAATTGATTCAGTCATACGGTCCAGCAGCGTTGGGTTTGACAGCTCAGTGGGCACGATGCAATTAACACGGAACGTCAAGCCAAACTACATTGAAAATCTCACAATTTAGAGAGGCGGTTGTGATTAACAAGTGTAACGTGACATGCTTTTTTTAAACACATTATTTAAAGCCTTCTCTTGATCATTATGGGATGCACTCTGTAAATCGGCGTGCGTAACATATATAACAATAATCGTGCAGTGGCATCCAGCCCACATTAGCCAGTGTGTAATATTGAAGCCGGGGTGGGGACGCATAACTGGTAGTGAGGACGATAATAACGTTAAACATCTGACATAAGGAGCCGAAAAGAGGCTACAATTTCAATTCCGGCGTTACGTTAACGGTAGCTAGCTATTATTAACATGCTGACTGTAACGTTAGCAAGTCAATAATGATGAAAGGAACTAACGTTAGCGGTAATGAGTCACAGTAGCTGCACGATAATGGAAATTATCTAACGTTAACAGGATACAGGGGAAATGTAACGTTATTACACACAAGCATTCACGTTAGCTACACCAAAGCAAAGACGACTCGTGGTTTAGGCGATAAGTAAAGTTAACGTTAGTGTGATTGGTAACGTTAAGGCTCAGCATAACGTTACTGTATGAGCTTCTTTTCCATATAACATTAACATTAGCTAGCCTTAAGCTAACGTTACTCTGGTCTCCACTGGTTAGCCCTGGCTAGCAGCAGGCTAACAATTCACCTCACCTGTGAGGGGGTTTACAATTGTTCTGGGTCCAAAAACGGTGAATGGGATGTGCCAGTCTTGGTCGTGTTATTTCCTCATGGTTATGATCAGCAGAGACAACTCCTTAACGCAACATTCAGTATTATTCATAGGACTCATTCAGCGGTGCCAGCAGGATGTAACGTTACGAGTCTTGCTGTGGTGGCTAGCTATCCCAGCGTCAAGCTAATACAGATAACGTTAACGTTAAATGTTTGGCTAGCTAGCCAGACACCGATATGTCTGACGTTATTTTACTACACGCAGCTTAGCTTAACTAAATGTTAGCTAGGGGTGGAAGCTGCTTGGTTTTTTAACTTCTGTAAAATAGCTAGCATATGTCTGCAGGCCGCTCCATCAATGCGGAAGTTAAAGAGAAGAAAACCAAGTGAATATAATCCCAAAACAATGATGTGCTCTTCTCATATATCCATAATATTGGTGGTCAGGAGATTCCCAGAGGCCGACATATTTGTCAGTAGGGTACTACAACAAAACTAATGCCAGGGTCCAACAGCAGAATTGTCGCAATAAAAATAGCACTGATTGGACGACAGGGGTGTCAATCAAGCTGCAGGCGTAACGTTATTCTATGGCTTCTACTTCTCCAGCCATAAACGTCATGATTGCACTATATCGTGATTAAATGTATTCGCCAGCATAAAAAAACACAGTCCGGGGCTTGTTGACTGAGCTGCAATAGATAATAACGCCTTAATAATACATGTTATTGTCGCATGGTTGGCACATAAACTGTCTCTGACATGAGGTTTTAATCCTCTCATGTGGCACACTGACACAGTAATGTGTGTGTGTGTGTGTGTGTGTGTGTGTGTGTGTGTGTGTGTGTGTGTGTGTGTGTGCGCGTGTGTGCGTGTGGCAGGCAGGCAAGCAACACAAAGGGGAGATTAAAATGACAGCAGGGGCTATGAGGATAAACCCACACAGCCCCTCATCAACACACACACACACACACACACACACAATTCAATTCCATGTATGATTAGGTGTGTGTGTGTGTGTGTGTGTGTGTGTGTGTGTATGCGTTGAAGCCCCTTGGCAGTTGGCATGCAAGTCCATAAAGCTCTTATACTACAGGGGCAATCATGGTATTAAAAAAATGGCTGATTTCATGATGACCCATTTCCCATAAGGGGTCAAACAAACAACATGTTTTTCAATATGTGTGTCTCCATGTGAAGCTGCACAAAGGCCTGAGTGTTAAAGGATAGGTCAAGACTACTTTAATACAATAATCACCTGTCCATATAGGAAACAGCTGATTGTCTGTATCAACAATGACTGCAAATGGTCTTCATATATCATAGATACAAAAGAAAGGCAACTGCATCTCAGTCCACGTGGAAGGAGACTCACACTCATCTTTTAAAGGGCCTTTCAAATTGATGGTTCAATCTGAAATCTGGACATATTAAATAAACAGGCCTACTCTCACCATTTCAGATCTATTCTCAGCCTTAAAATGTTTCCTGAATATGGTCGTAGATTATTAGACTAGCTAAGAAGCCCAGCAGGAGCCTCCAGGTATAATAGTGATGCAAGGCCGCTGGCTGCTTCCTCAACCCTTTCATTCATCATCTGCAGCCCATTAACACGGCCACATTCTCTCTCTCAGTCACGATGAGATGGTTCTTTCTCTCAAGGAGAAGGACCTGAGTCAGAGACACAGTGACCATAATATCAGAATCCTTTAGCTATCCAAACACAGCATATATACACACAATTTAAAGCTATAGTGTGTGTGTTTCTGTCTCCCCCATGAGGAATTCTAAGTAATGACAACAACACTGTCACCGTGTCCACATGATATAAGCCCCCACCCCTCCTCCACGCAGTTGCTAGTAGCCAAGGAGGACACGGAGGATTAAAAAAAACATGATGGACTCTTCAGAAGAGGTCATTATCTTCACTTGAGTTTCTGCGCGGGAAAGTCAGCGGACGCCACAATCTTCTGAACATAGTCCTACTGAGAAATACAGAGAGAGTTGTGTGGAGCTGATAGTCATAATTAGCTTTGTATCATCTCATTTGGCAACCGCTTGAATGTAACAGACATTTATTAATATCAGAAAGTTATGCACTAAAGCTTTAAACTAAATCAGACATTACCCTCTGTGTCAGCGATGGTTTGGTCAGTCAGTCTGTGTTTGCCAATATGCTAATGTGTGAAGAAGAAATTATAAATTGAATTACATTACAGTGAGGAGTCACGCAAACCGTTAGCCTGGAAATCCAGACCCAAATCCTAAAGATTAAGGGTCCGGCATTGAGTAATGAAAATGGCCCAACTCGAGGGGCGGCACCAAGCATGCATTTGAAAATCTCTCTGCACGCAATTGGATAACACTACGACCAATCACAACGATACACAGGGTGACGTCTCCAGAGCCCCATACGCTTAGCTACCAGAGGAGCTAACTGGTAGATTAAACTCTTAGCTACCAGAGGAGCTAACTGGTAGATTAAACTCTTAGCTACCAGAGGAGCTAACTGGTAGATTGGACTCTTAGCTAGCAGAGGAGCTAACTGGTAGATTAAACTCTTAGCTACCAGAGGAGCTAACTGGTAGATTACACTCTTAGCTACCAGAGGAGCTAACTGGTAGATTAAACTCTTAGCTACCAGAGGAGCTAACTGGTAGATTACACTCTTAGCTACCAGAGGAGCTAACTGGTAGATTGGACTCTTAGCTACCAGAGGAGCTAACTGGTAGATTAAACTCTTAGCTACCAGCGGAGCTAACTGGTAGATTAAACTCTTAGCTACCAGAGGAGCTAACTGGTAGATTGGACTCTTAGCTAGCAGAGGAGCTAACTGGTAGATTAAACTCTTAGCTACCAGAGGAGCTAACTGGTAGATTAAACTCTTAGCTACCAGAGGAGCTAACTGGTAGATTGGACTCTTAGCTACCAGCGGAGCTAACTGGTAGATTAAACTCTTAGCTACCAGCGGAGCTAACTGGTAGATTAAACTCTTAGCTACCAGAGGAGCTAACTGGTAGATTAAACTCTTAGCTACCAGAGGAGCTAACTGGTAGATTAAACTATTAGCTACCAGAGGAGCTAACTGGTAGATTAGACTCTTAGCTACCAGAGGAGCTAACTGGTAGATTGAACTCTTAGCTACCAGAGGAGCTAACTGGTAGATTAAACTATTAGCTACCAGAGGAGCTAACTGGTAGATTGAACTCTTAGCTACCAGAGGAGCTAACTGGTAGATTAAACTATTAGCTACCAGCGGAGCTAACTGGTAGATTAAACTGTCGTCATCTGTTTAGCTCGCCTTTGGCCCGCCTATATCAGATACAGCGATGTGATTGGTGCAGCTCGGCTACAAGGGCATAGTTAATGAGCATCATTACTCAAGAGTCGCTGAGCAAATTCAAATTGTGCTCTTGCGAGAACTCTGGATTTCCAGGGTAGCAAACCATAGCATTTTGGGATATGTATTTTAAACCTGAAATAATAACAAGGTTAGAGATTTTCACAATTTTATGAGATGCTTCATGTTTTATTTAGACATTTCACACCAAGTTATTGTTCAGCGTTTACTCTCACAGGAGTGCTAGTGATGTGAGCACACCATTAAGGCAGAGGTTCCCACCATGGACCAGTACTGGGCCTTAAAACATTTGCCACCAGGCTGTGACTTAACAATATCAGTCAGTCAGCAAAAAACTAAAGCTGAGTTATAATTCTAAAACTTTATAGGTTTTTATGAGGCTATTTTTTAAAAATAATTCTTAAACTTTTCTCATCCATCCTTGTCACCTCCACAACATCATTATAGTGTAGTTTAAGTACTGTAGGTCATCTGTATGTGAGGTTTTACTGTATCTGGTGTCAGGATTTGTGCAGGCTTGGACTCAAAAATGCAGAGTTAAGACAAGAAGGCAGCGTAAGGTTTTCAAGGTTTATAAATTAAAACGGCTATAACAAAAAATGTCCTGAAGCAAGCAGGAATATCCAAAAACCCTAGGAACAAAACTACGCAGGGAGGGACGGAGAAAAAGACACACGTAATGAAACCGTTCGGACAACAGACAAAGAAAACAGAGACTAAATGCACAAGGTAATGAGGGTAGTAACGAGGGACAGGTGACAAAAGGGCTGATGAACAGGTGAAACACATCAGGGCAGGGCAGACAATCACAAAGGTGGGAAAAACACACAAGGCAGGAAGTAAAATAAGACATGACACAGGAGAAACATGAGCCCTTTCTCAATTCCCACTTTGTGCATCCCCGATTTCTCGATTCCTCTCCTCGCGTCTTAGTCCCGCCCACAGGAGATCCGAGCCGAGGAGTCGAGGAAGAGCCTCGAGGAGAGAGGAGTCGAGGAATCGAGGCATTTAACAAACACGAGACATCTCTGCCTCGGAGCCGTCATTAAAAGCCATGTCAATGAAATATGACGTGCAGCACCACTGCATCAGCTGTCTATCGTTTTGTCATGCACTGCATTTTATGATCTCTGTCAGAGGAGCAGAACCGTGTTCATGACAACTTCTATATATGTACTTTGAGTTCAATTCACAACGTGGCAAAATTTGATAAGAATGTACGGGGGTCGTACATTTGTTGTAACACACACACACACACACACACACACACAGGCCTATATATTTATAGCCTTTAAAGGCTATTTTAGTGTAAAACACTACAAATGTTTGTATGAAAAGAACTATACAAATATAAAGGCTAGGCCTATATTATACACACACAAACATAAACGCACTCTATCTTTTATTAATGCGTGGATCAGCTCTTTATCCGAATCCGCCTGTAAGCTTAACACCTTTCACCTTCCACCCACCTGAATGAATTATTTTCTCTGATTTAGAAACCCACATGGATGTTTAACTGGCCCTTCAGCAGTCCTTGCAGGCTCGCCTTCTTTGGACCTAATCTTGCCTCCTTCCTTCTACTTTTTACAAGTTTCTCGCTTTTTCGAAGTTATGTCACTGTTTTTTAAATTTTCGATACTATTTTCGACCTATTCTTGCCTTACTTCCTTCCTTCTTTCTACCATCTTTTTCCAAGGTTTTGTCTTTTTTACAGTATTTGTCTCCTTTTCTCATCAGCATTTAAATGTTTTTTCAGTTACAAGGCTGTTGTTCAGTAAATCTATCGCTGACAACGCTGTACTGTTCCTCTTTTAAATGATTAGCGCTGGTCTGGGGGTACTTGGCTTAAAGAAACAATTCAAAAGGGGTACATTATTGAAAACAGTTTGAGAACCACTGGTCTAGAGAAAAGTTAGATTAACCACAGAGCCACGGATATTATCGTTCTCTCTCTCTCTCTCTCTCTCTCTCTCTCTCTCTCTCTCTCCTCCGTTCGCTCTGTCACGCCTCTTTTTTTTACATGCCGCGGGTGAAAAGTCTTCCACGAGGATACCCTCGATATATAGATAGATATAGATATCCTCCGAGGAGCATCGATGATGATCGATCCTCACTCCTCGATGTGCATTTTAGGAATTGGGATGTCCTTCAACATGACGCGCTGAGAATGATTTCCGGGTCACTAGCCTGAGGATCGAGGAGTCGAGAAGGGACAAATTTGGGAATTGGGAAAAGCCCTCAGACTATAAAGTAAAACAGGAAACTGAAGCATGAAAACATACACAAAGATGGAACTAGGAAAACAAAACAGAGAAATCAGAAAGAACATGAGTAAATTAAAACCATGAAGAAATAACAGGCAAACAGTGACACACAGGGAATGATTTGACAAAATAAAACAGGAAAAACCACAACTGAAACCCACAACCATGACAACTGGGTTAGAAAGAAGAAGTACTTTATTAATTCCTCAAGGGGAAATTGTATTTTGTTTCACTCTGTTGGTATTTCTTTGGTTTTTCTCTATTACAGGCCTGAAATACACACACATGCAGGACCTATACACATGCATTTTGTGTGAGATGTCAGAGTGATGGGGCTGCCTCATAGGATTAGAGAAGGAAAGGTGGATGACATGCAGGAAAGGGCCACAGGTTGGAATCAAACCCTTGCCGCTGTGGTAAGGACTGAGCCTTCAGTACATAGGGAGTGTATCACCGAGTACACACGCCGTACACATGCCGTTTTTAATTTGCGGGGTGCAAATGTTCCACTTAAAGGACGTTAATCTTGATTGCTATTAATATGCCAGTACACGCATTACAATACGCGTCGATAAAAAAAAAAAGAGCCGAATCGGTGCGGTCAACACGGAGTAGCTGCAGCTACGTGTATGAGCTTCCACTTAGCTAAAACGGCAGTTGTCGGGGCAAGTTTTAGAGTGCCTTTGTGCCTCTTAACAGACATAAAATGCAATTAAAATGTCTGTGCAACATGAACAGGGCCCTTACGTGACAACAAGATGCGTTTTCAACTAAGACATTGTTTAAATTCACCTACCCTGTCTTGATCCTGCCGGTAGCTAGCTCGCCCTGCTAGCTGCTAGCTCCCGTGTGTTCAGCCAGGCTTCTGTGAAAATCATCACGCAGCAGTTCCATGTGTATTTGTAGCTCATCCATTTTGTGTGTGATCGATCTGGTGTTGGTGAGTAGGAGCAGTGCTTAATTTGTAAAGTGGGAGACTGTGTGGACATTAGGGCAATGTTTATGTTAATTTCAGAACATGCATTGCATCGGTGCGAAATGTAATGTCTCCACATTCTTGATCGGCAGAAACGATTTTTGCTTGTTTGGGATCCGACTGGCCAGCGTATTTGAAGGAAGTTAAGCAAACTTAACTCCCCCCTCCCTCCCTCCCTCTCCCCCCTCTGTCTCCCCTCCCCCCGTCCCTCTCCCCCCTCTGTCTTACCCTGAAAATTCACCTCAAAACGCATCGAAAATGCAAACACGAGATTTTTGTGGAACTTCAATGGGGAATAAAGACTAACAAGACAGATAACAACATTGAACACTACACAAAGAGTATTTTATTTTTTTCATTTAGGCGATTAATTTGTCATTTGTCATTAATTTGAGGTGCCGGATCCAATAAAAAAGGTTCCGGATCCAACGGAGGTGCCGGAACATGTTCCGGCGTGTTCTGGCTCAAATTAAGACCTGAGTAGGAGGCTTGGCAGTGGCGATCGGTGTGGTAGTTCCCCACAACAATCCACCGAGCGCCCGCTGTTCTGGCTATGTCCTTAAGAGGAAAGGTCATGCCTTCGCGACAAATTGAAGTTTATTCCCCCTCAAAAATAGGTAATTGAGCACTGTAGTGGAAACAGGCCAAATATCTGTGGCTTGCACAATGATAGCATTAGAGAAGGCTAGCTCTAGTCTCGCGCTGAAGTCCCGTTGTAGCAGGAAAAGGTAAACAGTGTGCAGATTGCTCCGAAAGTAAGGATGCCGGTCGGGCCTGCTAGTCCGGCTAAGGGAACTACCACACAAATCGCCACTGCCAAGCCTCCTACTCACCAACACCAGATCGAACACACACAAAATGGATTAGCTACAAATACATACGGAACTGCTGCATGATGATTATCACAGAAGCCTGGCTGAACACACGGCAGCTAGCAGCTAGCAGGGCGAGCTAGCTACCGGCAGGATAGAGACAGGGTACAGACATTTTAAATGCATTTTGTGTCTGTTAAGTATTTAAATAGTTATTTAGAATACAGTTACATTGTTGAAATCAATGGATTACATGACGATACTTCTCTGTTTCACAGGTTTATTCACTCTCGCAACTCCATGCATTTCCCAGAAGCCCCAATATGAAAACGAAAAAATTAGCTATTTGCGTGATCACTGATAGAGGTAAAGATGGAGCCGGAACCGGCACAACAGAGCCAGGGCAGGAATGCATTTCTATCTTGGAAATTCAAACAGCATTTCACATTAAAGAAAGAGAAGGGAGAACGAAATATAACTGTGCACTGC
Organism: Sander vitreus; assembly: GCF_031162955.1. Taxonomy (NCBI): domain Eukaryota; kingdom Metazoa; phylum Chordata; class Actinopteri; order Perciformes; family Percidae; genus Sander; species Sander vitreus. The sequence goes on from NC_135856.1 coordinate 37,400,147, forward strand.
AGTGCAACTTCTGCTTGCCAGCAACCAACTTCCTTTCAGCGTCCAAATTACTCCACCTCCAACCTGAAGAAGCATCTTAAAGTAAGTTATTTTTAGCCAAGGGTAGTCGTCTGCTGTAGTTTTACTGGTCACCTTGCTATTTTATAGTTGACGTGCAACTTTACATTGTCCTACATGCTGATTTACTATCCCCAGAGCCGTTGAAAGACTGACTAGCCCCGTTTGACATGTTAGCTAACGTTAGCTAAAATTACCTCGTGGTAGCTTAGACTGCGGTTAGATTTTTATAGTATGCAGATGACTACAAATACAAAAATCTATCTGCTTGTTCAGGTACACATTCAGCCAGTTGGAACAGAAGAACACACCAGAATAGGCCTGTTTAGTAAGCTGGATGTGATGGCTGCATTCCTACACTTATAAAATGCAATTCAATGTGGAAGTAATCCAAGTATTCAGAATACGTTACTCAGATTGAGTAACGTAACGGAATACGTTACAAATTACATTTTTGGGCATGTATTCTGTACTCAGTAACGGAATACATTTTGAAAGTATCCTTCCCAATACTGGTTAAGAGGCACAAAGGCACTCTAGAACCTGCCCCGACAACTGCCATTTTAGCTAAGTGGAAGCTCGTGGACGTAGCTGCAGCTACTCCGTGTTGACCGCACCGATTCGGCTCTTTTTTTTTCTATCGACTGTACTTGCATATTTCGATCAAGATTAACGTAAAAATTGGCCAGAATTCTTCTTTAAAAAAGTTCCTTCCTAAGACCATTACGCAGAGCCACCGTCGCTGCGTCCGGAGTTTAGCACTGCCCAAGACGATTGTGATTGGTTTGAAGAACTGTGTGTGGTGCAGCCAGACATTGTGGAGATAGGTCTGGTAATATGAGACTACATTCATCATCATAATTCAGGGAACATAAGAAATCTGTTTAGGCTTTCTCAGCAAATTCCTATTTTAAAAATGTAAAATGTGGGAAAAAAGAACAGAAACCCAATTTCACTTAACATTTTTAATGGTTTAGAATTCTTTACATTTCTCCACAACAAATCAAAGCACCATTGCAAATCTAGTCAGAAGCCAAATACATGTAACACAAAATACATCTTCCTCTTTTGAGAAAAGTTATTTACACTGAACATTTGTTTTTAATTATATTCTCTGTGGTCATTCAGTTTTTAAAGATGATAAACATATGTTACTACCTCTTACATTTGATTTTCATCATATGATTTTGTGATAAAACTTTAGCTCCCTCTTCATCACCAAAATAAGTGGTGATGATGATGAACGCTGATGTAAGAATCAACTTAATCACCACTGATAAACAACGAAATACAAACAAACAGTAGGTGGACACAATACAAGCAACACCTGTACATTGCAATTGATGCAATCCAGTACAGTGGATATATAATAAATACTACCTGTCTGAAGCCTATAATGTCTGATACAGTGTTTCTGTATTGGATTGCAGTATATTTTAAGGTGCACCTGCTGTATAGTCTGCCTAGTCTGTCTATAGACAGCTATCAGATGAGCAGCATGTCACAAACATTGTTTTCTTTGTTTTTTTTATTTGTGCATATGCTGCCTTTAAATCAAGACACTTAAACATTAGCAGATTGCATTTTGCAGGGGTCAACCCAAGGCACTTCCAAAGCAATTCCAAACACACATTTTAACTATTTTACATATCATTATGTCATCTCTATATAAAGTAGGGCTGGGACGATTCGTCGACATAGTCGACGTAATTGATTACGTAAATGCGTTGACACAAATAATTTGCGTCGACGCGTCACACGTAGAAATCTATAAATAACCGGCTGCCTCCAGCAACAGCGCAAGTATGGATTCCTCGCAAGTTCAACAACACGTTGAGAAAAAGGCTCGCACACGGTCTTCTAAAGTGTGGGGGTATTTTACTCTTAATGCTAACAACAACGTGGTAGTCTGTAGCCTTTGTAGAATGATCCCTGAGTCAGGATAACAGCAGCAAAACACCCTAAGTTCTGCTCACCTTTTTGTCCCTTTCCCTCCCAAGTAGAGTTTAGATTCTCTGCCCGAGCCCGAACTTGACCCACGGGCCTGGCCGGGCCCTACATCAAGTATTTCTGTTTTTTTAATCATTACTTTATTATTTATTATCATGCAACTAGTGAATTGGGTGGGGAGAAAGCGATGCCTCTCCAGCTTCTCCCGTAGCTCTGGGTATATGTCCTGCACTGACTTGAGTGGGAGGTAAACTGTGCTAAAATTGTGTCTCCCCCATCTGTAGCACTGTCTTCCATAATTGCGCAACCAGGCCAGATTGTTTCAGATATCTCACGAGTCCTTTAGAACGTCAGTTATAACGGCCCACGTATTAAAAAATTGTCGGGTTTAAATCGGGCTCGGGGTCATAATTCCAGTTAATGTGTCGGGCTGGGCCGGGCTCGGACACAACGTGCACTGTAGACGTGTGCGATTATCAACATAGTGACACTAGTGTTCCCACTAGTAGCCCGTTGAATCGTTTTAATGCCCCGCTATGACTTAACATTAAGCATCATCAAACGCTGTCAGTCTGCAGTGTTAATTATTTGGTTTACCATCATCATGAGTGACCCAATCGATTACAGACTGTTATATTCGACACTCTGCAACTTGCCTTATGTTGGATTTATTTGATACATCTGATTTCATATGTTGCTAAAATTGCACTTTTTTTACTGTAAGATTAAAGGGACAAGAGCGTATTTATTATTTGACCTACTACTGTTAAAAAAAGCAAATACAGGCTACTCTTTTTGCACTTGCTCTGTTTACGTTAAGTTTTTATTTTTGTATTCCTCCTGAAAGTGACTTTATTTTGTTGTTGGATTGATAGCCTACATCTGGCTTCAGTGTTAAACAATTTTAATAAATAGAGACTTGAATCTTATTGAAATTTGTTTTGTGTAAATTGTTAATTATTAAGCAATGGGAAAATAATCGCTAATTGAAAAATGAATTGTTATATCGTTAGTCGACTAATCGAAAAAATAATCACTAGATTAATCGCTTAAAAAATTATCGTTTATGACAGCCCTAATATATTGTTCTATTGTTACATGTTTATTTTAACACTGTACAAGCCATGTTGTGTTTCAAATCTTGATTCATCATGGTGTGCTGGCTTTGCGACATTCAAGTGTTTATTAAATTGCAACAGTAAAATAAAGCAGCTTTAGTTACCAGCTCCTACAATATTTATTTTTGTGTCTATATAACACTTTATTTTTCTTATATGAACTCCTAAACTGTGCCTGCACAGGTGGGGTTGGAGGTTAAAAACCTTTAAATTATTAATTTAAATAGTCAACCTATTAAGTGACATTTGTATAATCCAAACCAAATATCTCAGAGATACTAAGAGAGTTGGTTGCCTCATGACTGTCAATGTAACAAACTGCCAAAGAGTTGTTGCCATGGCACCATATATCAAACTGACAATTTGACAGGTGTCACACAGGAAGGCTGTTTGGTGCTGATGCTAAGAATTCAGTCCTAGTGCAAAGACCTGTCATGAGCTGTTGCTTAAATTGTTAAATTGATGTTACAATCATAGTAATGTTACATCCGTTTTACAGTTAAAGAAGGAATCACAACAAAGTAGCATCCTGGATACTGGTAATATCATTTCAAGCTAATCAGCTAACTACAAACTAACTAATCAACTACACTACATATTAAAGTGCTCATATTATGGTCTTTTTTAGGTTCATAATTGTATTTAGAGGTTGTACCAGAATAGGTTTACATGGTTTAATTTTCTAAAAACACCATATTTTTGTTGTACTGCACATTGCTGCAGCTCCTCTTTTCACCCTGTGTGTTGAGCTCTCTATTTTAGCTACAGAGTGAGGCATCGCACTTCTGTTCCATCTTTGTTGGGAGAATCACATTAGCAGTACCTAGGTAAGGACTACTAGCCAGTCAGAAGCAGAGTATGAGGGCGTGCCCTGACAGTACCTAGGTAAGGACTACTAGCCAGTCAGAAGCAGAGTATGAGGGCGTGCCCTGACAGTACCTAGGTAAGGACTACTAGCCAGTCAGATGCAGAGTATGAGGGCATGCCATGCTAGCAGCTAGGCGAGCATTATAACGTGTGTTCCAAAGTGACCACGTTTGTCTCTGAAGTAAAGGCTGGACTACAATAGAGCTGTTTGGAGCAGTTTGTGAACAGTGTTTTCTGTTGGAGATGGTAAGTCCCTTTGGGGTGGACTTCGGGCTTTTTCACTTTGTAAACCTATAACATGCACAAAAAAAGATATATAACACAATAAAGGAAAAAAAAAAGCCAATAAGCATAATATGAGCACTTTAACACACTAATGAGAGTGACATCAATCTCCTATTCAACTATTCCTTTAGTAGCCACTTGGGGATTATTTGCAATACTACTTGCATGTTATTTATCACACAAGCGTGCTGCATTCAGTAAGTAGCTACTTCAAGAGTAAAAACTACCAAGTCAAATTGTCACATATACCGTATGTGTGTTTGCTATGTTAAATATGGAAGCACAAAGGCTATGGTTGTTGCTTATGTTTAGGTCCATTATCTTAACATCACAACTTAAAGCTAGACTGTAATTGTTGGGGAAATGGTAGCCACTGTTACCACAAGTGGCAATTGCAAAATAATTGCACTTGGAGAAGAGTGATGAAGTCAGTTAAGTGGCTTACTGATTATAAAGCAATATCCAGCAAAAGTCTGGAACATTAGTTAACATTTAGCAAGCCAAAGCTACTGGTCTTACCGGACCAAGTAAGGCGGGAGAAGCAAAACACCTGAATGTATTAAATGGAGCAAAAGTGTGTTTCGATATTTATGAATTTAACTTTCCATTTGTAGAGGAAGAATGTGTATTTTTACATAGTCTCACTTTAAACTTCACATTATCTTGAGATAAAAGTTTTTGTCAGGATCATAATAGGTTTTGTCATTTACAGTTATTAACCTTTAAGGGCAGGTTCACAATTGTTTAAGTCTGCTTTAAAATAATAATGAGGTGCACATATCAACATTGATGATCAACAAGCAATTTCTTCCTAATGCACTTATAAACACAATATGGTCCTTGAATATATATGTTCTTTTGTCACTTAAAGGAACACGCCGACTTATTGGGACTTTGTCTTATTCCCCGTATCCCCCAGAGTTAGATAAGTCCATACATACCCTTCTCATCTCCGTGCGTGTCCTAACTCTGTCTGACGCACCCACAGGTGCGGAGTGATTAGCGCAACACCTGAAAAGCCCCGTTGTTACTCTCTGCTCCTCACCACGGGGCTTCTCAGGTGCTGCGAGCAAATCCCTCCGTCCAAGTAGCAGAAGTAGCAGTGCTTCGCCTTCTGAGAATATAGTTCCCAGTATGTATACGGTTAGAAGATGGCTGTGTCTCATGTGACATTGTTATTTGTACACGCTGTGACTATACAAATCACAACATGTAAATAGGAAACCGTTATTTTGTCACTTATTGGGAGCAGTAGGCTAGATGGAGCCGGTTACCTCCAGGATCTGTGCTAAGCTAGGCTAGATGGAGCCAGTTACCTCCAGGATCTGTGCTAAGCTAGGCTAGATGGAGCCGGTTACCTCCAGGATCTGTGCTAAGCTAGGCTAGCGGTGGGTGTGTCAGACAGAGTTAGGACGCGCACGGAGATGAGAAGGGTATGTATGGACTTATCTAACTCTGGGGGATACGGTGAATAAGACAAAGTCCCAAATAAGTCGACATGTTCCTTTAATGCTTGGGTCAAGGGTTTGGGGACTGGAAACTTTCCCAGCATGCAGTTCCCTGTTCCATCACATGTACACATATGCTCACTCATGGGCAATTGATGTTGTTTGTGGGGAAAGGAAACCCCAATAAACAGCATGTAAACTCTACTAACTAAAATTCGAGTTGTGAACCACTAAGCCACCTTAACATATCATTTGTAAAGTTTTTTTTTTGTTATGGTGTGGTACTATTGCTGGCTAAAACCTGTATGTACTCATGTTTGTTTTAAATAAAGATAAAAGAAATTTTGCTCAATATGTTTGAATTTTGTATTGTTTTGTTTTTGCTAGATGTCATAGTTTTCAATATAAACATCATAAAAAACCCATTTGATCAATCATCTTGAACAGTATGCCCATTTTGTGTGTAATCATTAGCTGCCTGCCCATTGGCTTGGCTCTTAGCAGTTCCACTATCTGACCGGGTTAGAGGAGCATTCTCTTTGTCAGATTGGCTGTCAGCCAACCTATCACGCTCTGCTTTTGCCCTGATCAGGTTTCTACGGTGATAGAACAGATAGGCTGGCAACAGGAAGCCAGCCAGGGAGCAGATGAGAAGGCCCAAATTGATCTGTTGTAAGGAGAGACATGTCAGTGCATGGAACAAACATGTCATCAAATCTGTTATCCTCCTGTCTTCTATTTGATGTGTGTGTGTGTGTGTGTGTGTGTGTGTGTGTGTGTGTGTGTGTGTGTGTGTGTGTGTGTGTGTGCTCCCTACCCAGTAAGGATCTCCACTGAGGTGTCCCACCATCAGTATGAACAGTGGCTGTTGAAGCAAAGCGAAAGCAGCACTGATCATTGACTGCATGCCTGTCAGTGTTCCAAAGTGGTTGGCTGGGTACCTAGGGAGATAGAAATGATTCACACATCAGAATCATAGACAGTATATAAGAATGGACCAACACATCCTGTTGCTCTGGACGGAGACCAGTGAAGGATATTAGAAGCACTTTTCCGGTGAGCGCCGAGCGTTACTGAGCAGCCTCCAACTGAGAGAGACGACGTAAATGTGACGTGAGCAACCTGTCTGAAAGTTGTAAGCCTTCTGGTAGCTGTGCCAAGAGAAATCTCAATCATTCCCAATCTTGCAGAGACGGAGAGTGTAGGTATATGTAAGGAGATAACATGGACACAGGCTAATTATTGCTAACTAAAATGCTAGTTAACATTAGTTATTAAACCTAAACATCTAATGTAAGTCAAAACTGCCTGTGAGCTTCTCCTGTACTATACAGTAATTCCTCTACTATGCGACAGTAAGTCTCGTGGTTATGACACAATCGTTAGCCTATTTTTACAAAAACGTCTGCTACGGAGCCATAACGTGAGGTACAAGGTAATGGAGCCTTTTATACATTGTCGTGTTTCTTTAGAAATAAACAATGGACAAATAAAGTCGTTAAACGCTTTAGATGTAAAGTTATTCCCTGTCAAAGTGACGTCAAAATGAATGGGAGTCAATGGAATGCTAACGGGGGTGAGTGCTTATTAGCATCAAAATGGTGCCATAGGAGGTTCGGGTTGTGAAGAGACGCTTACCCCCTTGATCAGAATACACGGGTTTCCTGTTTACAAACATTACAGCGTGCGCATACCAGGGGCAGAAAGCCAGATTGGTGAGCTGGTCCGCTACTGCAACAACCTTAAGTATTGAAGCTTTACTTATTGTTTGTATATAACTGCTGACTCAATAAAACGTGATTTTAGTTGGATCTGTTTGTCTGTCTTTAATTTTGCAGTGTTACTGTGATATATATTTATGGCTATAATTATTATTTTAGGCTAATATAATAGCCAATGTTAGCAGCAGGGTTACCCCTGAGTGTACTCCTATGGTTGGTTTATGCCTTAAAATAATGGCCAGGATTTCTGGGAAAAGTTACGATATGTGTGTCTCCATTTCAAAACATCACTGCAGGTTGACTGTTTTTAGCAGCAGAGGTTGATTGTGGGCGAGAGGGCGCCAACACTGTCGTGGTTAGCTCGCCGAAACTCTATTGCCGCTGTCTCGGCAACGTTAGCTAATGTCCGCTAGCATACGTACAGGCTAACTATAGCCAGTTAGCTTTGTGTGTAAAGTAATAAAAACCCACGCATCTCGTAGGAGCGAAGCTTAATATTTCATTCAATAAAATTATGGTACAAAAGGAGCACTAACGCCACAGGTCTTATGTTGACAACGTGGAGGCAGATATAAGAAACTCCGAAGGCAGTCATAATATTTACCTAGCAGGCTAGGCTAACGCTGTTACGCTAACGTTAGCAAAACATCGGCGTAGCTTTAGCTAGCAGTGTAAACTTGTCTCGAGTCCGGACCTTTAACTGTCTATGGTCAGGACTCGAGTACTACAGCCCTGACAGGTAGATATCACTTAGCTGAACTGAACAAGCTGCAACTTTTCTGATTGATACAATGGGAGCCTGACTCTTGCATATGACCCCAATCTGCCCTTCTTATGGCTTGAAGCCATAACCTCCGCCGGTTTTTGGCAAAAGCATGCTTCCCCCTACGTATGTTAAACATCAGGCACCCATCACTGGCTCTGTTTGTACAATTAACCAACAACAACTCCTTTGCATTTTGACTTACGCTATGCTGCTGCTGCTGCTGCTGCTGCTGCTACTACTACTACTACTACTACTACTGCTGCTACTACTACTACTACTACTACTACTACTACTACTACTACTAGCTACACGTCTTCTTTCTGCCCCCCGGTTGCGTGCGCAACCAGTGATGACGTTGCCGAGAAATCCATGTATAATAACAAAGAGAAAGAATGTCTTTTCCCCAATCATTGTCTTTATTCACAATGAAAATACTCTAAAGAAAAGAATAAACTGTGTATATGATGTGATTATATATATTTTGTACATTTTTCAATAAAAAATTTATCACAAAAGAAAATACTCTAAACCTAGCACAATAGGATAAAAAAAAAAATGTGGCAAGTGACCATGGTATAAGTGGGTGGACACCTCGTCGGCACCCTGCACCCAATCAGAACCATGGTATAAGTACATTTACAGTACTTAAGTACTGTACTTAAGCATTTGAGGTACTTGTACTTTACTTGAGTATTTTCATTTTATGCTACTTTATATTTCTACTCCACTATAGTTGGTAGTGGTACAGTTGGTGTGAATGCTGGAAAGCAGACATTAGCAATGAAAGCAGAAGGCACACATTTAATGCCAAGTGAGGCTGATTACCTGTTGCCTTGCTGCAATTTGATTCTCTATTTGCCAAGCACTGTTGTCGTCCTTTGCTCGTAGTTGTCAGAAGTATTTATTTTAAAGAAGATAACTGTCGTCACCATGAATTTTGTGGATTATCTTCTACAAAACATACAACATCTACAACATTTGATAACTTGTCAGAGAAGATGCTTCCCGTTAGTTCTATTCAGAGGGGATGGTACTGGTCAAGAACAGGCTTTCAGGATCTCAAGTATCTTTCTGAGAGGATTACCAAACGCAGCAGGACAACACTCAGCAGAGCAAACATAGCTGCCCAAAATGACAGGGTATACTGTACAGATGGGGAATTGAGCAGTATAACAGAACATGTATGTGCCCAGTCATCATCTGTGTTAACAGTGTAGGAAATGTGAAATAGCGCATTATGTAAAATTGTGTAATTTTCTGGTTTCATAGTTTATTTAAAAATATCTATTAGTGCAGCTTTAAGGATGCCAGTGGTGATACGTACACAGCAGCATAGAGACCTCCACAGCAGGAGTGAATAAATCCTCTCACTATGGTATGCAGAACAAATGACACCACCTAATAGAGAAGGAAAGAACAGATTAATAAATGATCGTCAAAAGTGTGACTTTGTGTTTTTTTTAATCTGTGTCTGCAAATTCATACGCATTGATTCTGTATTAGCATAATATTTAAAATACGTTGTATTCCTGTACAGTATTTTTCTAACCTGTATGGGCAGGTTGTCAATCAGGGAAATTATTCCAAAGGTGACCAATAGGAGGTTGGTGAAGGTAAAAGCTCTCATGGCATTGGTCAGTTTCTGGATCTTTCTGTCTCTCTTTGGGGATTCTGATTGGCTGAAGGGGACAAATGTCAAAAAAGGCTGACAGCTAAGGAGGATATGTGGATGTTACAGAGTCCAAGATGCAGAAGTATGATGTGCTGTTTCCTTCATCTTTTACAGTGTAGGCAAGGTAGGGCTCACTTCAGGGCCAGTATTAACAGCCACCAAATACTCTTTCAATGTAAAAATGGCCTATGAGTATTGAATTCCAAGATGAACCTTCTAAGCCTAATCTATACAAAAAGCATCTTTGTTACTGGCTGCTTTACAACAATGTAAACATAGCAACACAATGCCTAAACCCAAAGACACACCATTGGACCTTCTTCATACCTATTCTCTGTTACTGTGTTTGCATTTTCTTCTTCACACTCCTTCAACCTCCAGTCCATTATGTAGCCAATCATAGGACAGGTCAGTAGACACAGCAGCTGCATTGTACCGAAGATAGATGAGTAGAAACCAACTGGGGAGGACAGAAAGAGAGTGAAGTCCATAGAAACATGGAGAAAAGCAAATGGAAAACAGATTGAAACCACTACAAACAGTACTTATTATCTTATCTTAGAAATACTGATGTCAAGTATTTCAGAGGTTTCATTTCCCAATATGAAGATCTAAATGGTGTTTCAAAAAATGCGGAACTCCGGGTACTGGCTCCAATCATCAGCATGTATGGCAGCACAGAAAATCGGCAAAGTTTTCCTTAAGTTCCCAGCCAATGCTAGCGGTAGCTAGTTAGCTTGGTTGGCAGAATGCTGAACAAGACATTTTTAGGCAACCAAAATGTTCCAATGAAGTGAAATTACACAGTGATCATGCTTAATTTATAAAATAAACCTCATGTTGTATTGAAGAAGACTTGAAACTAACGATTGAGACCATAAACTTGTTAGGAAAATGTTTATTGAGGCAACTAATGGAGTCGCAATGTTTCGGACTGTCTGCTCGACCTAATTGCATTTTAACATACCACATATATACATCAAACCTACAGTAGGCCTAGGCTACGTGCAGAACATTGTATGTTATTTCAGAAGTGAAAGAATGGCTTTGTTGTGGATTTGCTTTACCCTGACTCGAGGAGAGACTTCACTCGCTCATCTGCTACAGATCCACTCATGACAACGCAGCCGGCCGATTCGCGCGATTGACTAACTCACATGAGATCTCATGAGTCATCGACAACTCATGAGTCATCAAGGACTCATGAGTGATGATGACCCATGAGTTCTCGAGTGAGTCCCATGGTCTGCGAGCTTGCAATGTTTCCGGCTCTGAGTCTGCGGGTCGGGAAGTTCCTATTACTTGTCTCGGACTGTCTCTCTGCTCACTCAGTCGCTTGAGTTGACTTGTGGAGTTGTTGTTGCCTACGAAATTGTAAGTTACAACGCTTTTGGCAGCTAAGATGGCTAGGACTAGTAGTAGCTAATGTTGCAAGAGGTTCGTGTGTGGCACTGTTATCATTTTAGACTGAAGTGTAGTAGGACTCAACTGATCCGAGTTAATGATACTAGAGACTCGCGACTCATGAGTTAATTTAAATAGTCGGGTGAAAGGTCCGAGTGAGTCACGACTCAAACAGGTTTAATCACTAGTTGAAGCTGGAGCTACTGCAACGTTACAGCAGGGCTTTGTACCATGAAAAAATCAACAATAAAGGCTTATTAACCAAATACTACACAACTGGACATGTCCCAGCAGTAATTTGACCATGAAATTGGGGAGAAATGACCAGTATTGGCCGCCAGGATTACAGCTATCTCATGTTAGCATGCAGCTACTTAATATTCAGCACTAGGTTAACGTTAGATTGTAATGGAACGAAGCAGCACTTTCTACCATCAAAAATAGCAGATAAAGGCTTCTGAACCAAACACAACCCAATAGGTTTCAGCAGGAATGCAACCCGAAATTGGGTCGAATTTAACAACATTGGCAGCCAAGATGACAACTTTTACTGCCGTTAGCATGTAGCTACTATAGTTAGCAGTGGACATTAATAGAATATAGCAGAACTTTCTACAGTCAATAATCGCAGATAAAGGCTTTTCAACCAAATACTACATAACCGGTAATGTTTAGGAGTAATGTGACCTGGAATTGGGGAGAATTTAACAACACTGACAGCCAAGACGACATTTTACTGCCATTAGCATGTAGCTACATGCGACAATGTTAACACCACCACAGTAGCAAGGTAAAAAAAAAACACTCCAGTCCTGCCTACCTGGAGCAGATAACCAATCATAGCAGTCCAGCTTAGAGTTGTGTAACACTTAGAACAGTTGGAAATCTGAACGTTTTAGCTCACGGGGGTTTCTCTAAAATATTTTTACCTCATTATTTGAATTTGAAATTTGTTATGGCCACATTTAACATGAAAATCTGACATTATAACATTGTAGATGTGACAGAAAATACCATAATATGTACGCTTTAATAATAATTTCTAGTTTCCAATGGTCCAAATGCTCTCTCAAAGGTGTGAAGATTTAAAGATGTCAAGTAAACACACAAAATGCAACTGGAAACATCAGTCAAAACATTGTAGTAACTCCTCTTAGCCCAGTGACAGCCTGTCCATTCTTAACACTGAGCATCTTGCCTCATACCTTGTTCTTCCACCTCCTCCTGCAGCTCTTCAGAAGCTGAAACAGACAACAGCTTCAGGTCAGGGATCCCCACGTATGCTTTAACACAATGTTAGTGGCAACATCACTCTTCAATCAGCTTTTGTCAATATAAAATGATTCTAATTGCTTCACCTATAATGACAAAGGAAACCATACAATGTTGATGCTCTTGTCATTGTTTGGTTCAACCAAGGGGTATTTTTTTAAACAAATATTCATGTAGGTTATTATTCTTACGGTTGGGGTCGCCGTAGGTGACCAGGAACTCCAGCATCTTGTTCATTGCACCCATAAAGAAGATCAGCCTCAGCTGGGTCATTGCCATGGTGATGATACTCCACAGGAAGATGGGAGTGCACACAGAATGACAGAGTGGCACTGAGCCTGCTGAAAGAGAGAGAGAGAGGGATGTAATGTGTTTCCAGGGACTCAAACAATTCAGCCCAATTGTTACAGTTCACCGGGAGTTCAGTTTCCAGAATGCAGAATGTTTCTCTTTTATTTTTTATGGCACTTTTGTACCTAACCCTGGAGTTGGAGGCACATTATTACCATGCAGAACTTCAGAGGCTAATGGAGGGAACTCATACTGTACATCAGTGTTCTAATGTTCATTGAATCAGTATCCAAATTCACTGTACAGTTATTCACTATCAACAAGGAACCTGTTTGAAACTCTCATTAAGTGGCTGAGACTAATGAAAGCATGACACACATGATAAGTGACACTTTTAATTAAAGCCTGATGAAGAGTTTCACACGACACTGAAATAACCTGTTTCACAAAAAACAGTAGTATAGTAAAATAGTAGAAGAATCATTTCAAATGGTATTGGTTGTTGAGAGGCTTGTCCTCCTTAGCTGAGCTGTAACTCTGCTGTGCCAACTTTATTTTAAAGAATCTGTCTCTTGTGAATCCCTAACTTCATAGAAGTGCAATACTAAATTGCTCAAGACTTCTTCTTTACATTTGCATGATCAAAGCAACCACACTTAATGGTGAACATACACAGGTCTTTTCAGTCATTATACCAAACAACAAAACTAACAGCAGCCAGCACGACACAAATTGGAACTGGCTGCTTTGCACTAGAAAACAGAGGATTTGTGTCATATACTCATCTCAATGTGTTTCACACATTTCCACTCTGATGATAAGTAGAAATTCTGGTAGAAACCTCCATATTTGTTGTTTAACACAAATATATAAATGTAAATACAACAAGCGTTTAATGTCGACGACAATGTCCCTTACCCTGGGTTGTGGTCAGGGAGTCTGTCTGCTGAGGTTCTGGCAGCTTAGGTCCCATCATGTCTTCCATGACAGTCACATGGGTGATGTACCTGTCCCCAGTCATCTTGTCCTCTGTCACAACTCCACTAAACTTCACCTTTTTACTGCCAAGAAAAGACAAAGAGATTGAAATGTATAATATACATCTAAAATAACTTCAGCCCTTACAAGCCAATGGCAAGACAAGTAATGATCTACACATGATTACTTTACTGAACATCTGCTTTCAATTCATGGAGTGTCCAACATTGAAAGGGGTCAGCATTAAGGTGCTCAGTAAATTTCATGAAAATGTCCTACACATTTTGTGTAAATAACAGCTTTTTAAATATTATTTAAGTGTTAAATAGTTTTAATCATAATTGAATGTGCATACCCACATAGAACCTAAAAGAAAGGGGGAGGGGGGTGTGTGTTATGGAGTAGCACGGCAAAACTAATTTCTGGGATTTTTAGGGAATATTGTGTTTGGGTGTGTTTTAATTTGAGTATAATGTGACTACAGGATGTAGAGTACACTGACGTGTATCTGATGTCTTCAGGTGCAGGGAAGGATTCAGCAGGCCAGTTTAGGAAGCAGTTGATGAAGACCATGCAGGCCATACCAGACCAAACCCACATGATGATGCGGAACGACACGCCAAGGTCATAAATTAACTGGAGGGGTAAGAGCCGTAAGACGGGAAGGAAGAGGAAGGTTTGGGAGGAAGACAGATAAGGAGAGAGACACATAGAAAGGAAAGATAATAGGAATGAGTAGAAGAGAAGGCGAGAAGGAAAATATGTCAAAAAATAATAAGTGTACATCGGCATGTTGTAAACTTGACATATGGCATCGTTGTATATGCAACGATTGCTAAAGGTCATCACTCAAATCAAGCAAGTTGACGAAAACAATCCTAAATAATAATTTTTTGTGATGATTATGTTGAAAGGTTATTCTGTGCTGATTAAAATTTGATGTTCAAGTAGATTTGTGCATGCATGCGTGTGTGTGTGTGTGTGCGTGTGTGTGTGTGTGTGTGTGTGCGTGCGTATGTGTACCTTGACACCAAGGAAGGTGACGGCTGAAGAAGCATAAGAGCCAATCATCAGGGAGAGGATGGTTGATCGTACATTCCCAAACATGTTAGGCAGCTAGATGACAGAGAGAAACATTAAAGAGAAAGGAGCCTTCTATAATATCAAACGAATATATGAACCATCAGTTAGCAGTAAATGTGATAAAATAAGCTGCAGCTGAAATCTATTAATCAGCTAAGAAATTTGCCCTCTTTCAGGCATTTCTATGAAACAACATACAGTGTAAAACTGATCAAAATAAATAAACGAAATCACTGTAACGAGTAAACTAATTCTCAGTGATTCAAAAGACACAACTTCTGCCTGTAAAAAGGAAGATTGAAATTGAAATGAACCAGAAGGCATTGCTATTGTATTCTTATACACACACACACACACACACACACACACACACACACACACACACACACACACACACACACACTCATAGTGCGTGGCACTATCTTTGTGGGGACCCGTCATTGACATAATGCATTCTCTAGCCCCTTACCCTAACCTTAACCATCACAACTAAATGCCTAACCTTAACCCTTACCCTCACCCTAACCAGAACCTCATTCTAACCCGAATCCTAAAACCAAGTCTTAACCCTCAAACAGCCCTTTAAACTTGTGGGGTCCAGCATTTTGGCTCCACAAAGCTGTCGGGACCCCACAAGTGGACTCCCGGTTTTTGGACCCCACGAATATAGTTAAACAAGAACAAACACGCACGCACGCACACACACACACACACACACACACACACACACACACACACACACACACACACACACACACAGCCCCTCTGTGTGAATGTCACCCATCCTTGTGTTATGCCAACTTGGTGTGTGTGGGTGTGTGCATGTGGACATTCTCTGGCCATGTAGATTGGAGTGTATAGTGTGTGTGTGTTTTTGTGTGTGTGTGTGTGTGTGTGTGTGTGTGTGTGTGTGTGTGTGTGTTTCTACAGACTCTCACTCTAACTATAGACGCAGCTGAAGCGCTGTCAATCACACAGTACACGGCACCCGGCTTTGTTCACACTACAGGCCTTCATGTTCAGTTTAAACTTACTGCTCATATTAGAGTTTATGGATGGCTGTTCATTTCTATTCTAGAATGTGCCCAATAGTATATCCCAATCGATCAATTAATCAATCAATTTTATTTGTCACATGTAATCATATAAGGTATAATTCGAGTAAATTAATAAATATATGTCTAAGGCAGTGTCTTCATTTAGGAGACTAGAAGGCCTGAGGTTACATTTGACTGAAAATTTTTTCAGTGGTGCCTTTTATGTTCAATTCAATTTGTTCAATAAAAGAATGTTGGAAATGATTTTCTTTCTTTTTTTTTTAATTCAACAAGCAATTTGTTGTATTTTAGCATAATACTGAAAGCAGCAGAAATGCAGAACGGAATACATTTTAATATCTGTTTATTTATCGCAAGTAATATCGTTATTGGGATATTCAACGTTATCGCATATTTTCCTCATATTGTGCAGCTCTATTTGGTACCTTCTTCCAAACCTCAACAGGGAGAAAAGGCTGTTTCCTGGGTGGTTTGGATCTTTAATGATTCTACTAGCCATTTTCTTGCAGCGCCTGGTGTAAATATCCTTTAGGCAGAGTAGGGCACTGGCTATTGTATGTTTAGCCAAACAAACCACTCTTTGCAGGACCTTGCGGTCCTGTTCTGTGCCATTTCTGTAACAAGCAGTGATGTTCCTTGTCAGGACGCTCTCAGTGATGCAGGAGTAAATTCCTCAGTATTTGAGGGTCTTATGTAGTGACTGTTGGATGCTATTACATCCTAAGACTAGTAGGGGGCTCCATTGTATTGGTTATAAGGAGTTTACCGAGAGCGGGGAACAGCAGTAAATACCCCATGTAGGTCATGTTGTAACGTTCCCAAAATGTTGCCTGCAATAAAGCTAGCTCGACCGAAGATGAAGTGTCTGCATTATGAATGGATATCTGAAGATATCACAGAGTGGATACCGTTACGTGCCGTCTTTTGTGTGTGTTTTTTGTGTTTCCTTTCCTTTTTTTTACTTCCACCAGGTATGCATGTTGCGCCACTCCCGCAGCTGAAGCTGTTCAGTGCTCATCAGGAGAGGCGTTAAATGGCTGTGCTGAGCCAGTCTGAAAAGGGGGGCTTCAGTGGAGGCCAGCAAGAGACAGACAGAGGGGCCAGTAGTGTTCTGTTTTGTTGGTTGTTAGTCGTCTTCTTTTTGAAGATCGTTTTCTGTTTAGTTTGTGTAATAAATCCTTTAAGTTAACTTTGAAGCATTTTTATGCCTTTCCTTGGTTTCCCCCCCGGGTTTATTATTTAATTGTTTGCGTCCTCCAACCCAGACACAGTGGGGACGGAACGGTTTTGGGGACTCGTCCGGGATCTTTTGAAAGTCAGGTTCGGTAGGTTTGTTATCAAGTTTAAGATACTTTGTGATTGCACGTTTGATTGTCTGTTACGGTAAGCCTTTCTGTTGGATATTTCCCTGTGTGTTGCCTCTGTGGTTTTGCTCGTGTGTGACTGTGAAACTGCTTCCTCACTCTAGATAGGGTAGTGTCCAGCTGGGGTTAATCAGCCTTTCCTTCAGGCACTAATTTATTATTTCGCCTTTTTTATTTTCTGAGTCAATTCTGGGCGGAGGCGTCGTTCTCCAAAGGGGGCTGGTGTTTCAGGCCTGTAAGTTGCCTCAAGCCCGGCACGACTTCAGAAGATAGCCTACATAGGGGTTAGGGTTGGTTAGGCAGCTTCCGAGGAAGTTTTTGTTTCTGTGAGGCGAGGCTGGATGCCTATTGTCATGGGCTTAATATTGAACATTAAACTTCATTCACTTCGTTCAGTGTGACTGTGCTTATGCTGTGAGTAGGATGGCAGCTTTTAGAGTGCCTTTGTGCCTCTTAACAGACAAAATGCTGAGCTAGTGTTCGGTCACAATGTGCGTGGCCCGTTGAAAGTGTTGAAGGAGAAGCTAGTGTCTGATTCTTCTCGTAAAACTAACGTGTTGGATTTTGTTTCCCGCTGTAGAGCACGCCTGCAATAGTTGGGCTGACGTTGAGCATCTAGTCTAGTCGGCCCCCTTCAGGTTTTTTGTGTTGTGCTAATCCTGGTCTAATTTGTGGTTCATAAATTAATCAAATTGTGCCAAAGTACCATATCACTGTTTTCCAAAATGCTGGAGCTGCAATCTGATCGATATGTTTATGGATTATGTCTGACTATTATGCACACACCCATTGTCTGTTTGAGTTAGAACGTTAACCGTTGAACAGGAAGTAACCCTGGCTGGAGGGGGGCCTTAGGTCTGTCTAAAATGTAAAGGACAATATTTATCCCTGCTTAAATCCCTGGAAATAAGATTTCAGAAGATTAAAATAAAAGTGCTGGCTCTGGTCAGTCAGTTTATTATAGTAAAAACTGCCTAATCAAAGTTCACAGAGCATGTGTTTGCAGACACAAACAAACACCAGATACAAACACACACCAGACCAGCAATGAAAGCAGTAAGAATGGAATGACTATGTCAAGTCCAGGACATGTCCAGGTCAGGAGGGAGAGAGAGAGAGAGAGAGAGAGAGAGAGAGAGAGAGAGAGAGAGAGAGAGAGAGAGAGAGAGAGAGAGAGAGAGAGAGAGAGAGAGAGAGAGAGAAGGGGTGGGAGGGTGGGAGGGTGTGTTGGCTTCCCATGCTTTGGATTGGCTGAGAGGCCACAGCAGAATTTAGAACAAATGGAACAGCATGTGCTGCTTTGCAAAACACACACACACACACACACACACAAATTAACATGTGTTTATAATCCCAGGTACACTCAAAGCAGTCAAAAGCACACACGCACGCACACACGCACGCACACACGCACGCACACACGTGTTTGGAACAAGAATAGTAACCTTTGTGCCTGTAGATAGGTGTACTGGACCTAAAAGAGTCTGTGCACAGTGAATCCCCGGGGTCAGAGAACGCTGCTGCTCTGCTCTGTAGGTTGAAACCTTCAAGCGTTTACACCTCTGGACAGCAGGTGTTTTGACTTTGACGGATAGAAAAGTGGGCATTTGGGGCGTCCTGGTGACCTAGCAGACTGTGTGATGTACCATGTCACTGTGATGTCCCAGGTTCAAGTCCAAACAGCAGGGACCTTTGTCCCATGTCTCTGTCCCCTCTCCTGCTGAATGTAGTTCATGCACTGATGTTGTACACAGATGTCTGTCAGAGTTGAGATTGCCTCATTTAGTTTGACATTGAGACACTAAATATCTTGCGTTTCATCTGCATCAATTATAAAATGTCAAAGAGGACTGAAAGTAAATGTAGGTTTCTAGGCTGTCATCAATGAAAAATAGGAAAACTTAAAGAAGCAGTTTACATTGTTAATGCTGCATTCACTGATATACATTGTATGGCCTTTGTAA
The DNA here is from genome assembly GCF_031162955.1 of Sander vitreus. NCBI lineage: Eukaryota > Metazoa > Chordata > Actinopteri > Perciformes > Percidae > Sander > Sander vitreus. Next base: position 37,419,445 of record NC_135856.1, read on the forward strand.
ACGCAAAACATGATGTTATAGTGAAAAGTTTTGCAAACTATTTACACATCCGGCAGACACAGACTAGCTTTTAACTCTAGTTTGTTCTCCATCTTTAGCTGCTAAATGCTAAATGCTAAATGCTATGTTCACCATCTGGTCTCTCATTTATTTAGTCTGCTATTTGGTGCTGGGCAGTGTACAGTGGGTTAAAGAGAACCTTTTTTGAAGAATACAGCTTCTGCTGGTAATGAGATGGATCAGTTTCAGGGTGTAAAAACAAAACAATATGTTGAAAAATGCTTTGTAGAGCTGAACTGGGGTGAAAATTGGGGTGAATATTGTATTTTTGTCACTAAGAGAGTAAGTTGTTATTTTCCAGTGTGAGGACCTATTTTTAAAACTAACCTTCCAAGTTTGAAAAAACATAATAATATTGTTCATTTGTAACAATAACCATTTTAAAAAAGTTTGAAAAATAGAGTGTGTGTATGTGAGTGCCAAGCATACTGTAAGTGAGGTGAAGGTCAGGCAGATTCCTCCAAAGCCATTAAAGGAGACAGCGAGGAAGATGAGGCCAGACAGCACTGAGGGAACACATGGAAATGAAGATTACCATAAACTATAATGAAACTTTAAAGGAGCTGTACTCTGCATTCAGAACATTAATATAACAGCTAACAAATATTTGCTATGTAAAGATATAGTGGAGTAATGGCATCCTGAGAATGAAGTCACACTCACTCTGTATGTGTTCTTATCTGAGTTTCTCTGTTTTTTGATTAGATATCCAGTCAAGTCGCACATGCATGTAAGTGCATGTGTCCATAGTCTCGCATTGCCAGACCTATATCCACAGTGCTGTGAAATAAGGCCTGGCTACATCACAGATACATTCTGGGATAGGAGAAAAAAAATGCTCCTGGATGTTTGTATTTCTTAAACCAATCACAATCATCTTGGGTGGTGCTAAGCTCTGGATGCAGCAACGGTGGCTCTGCTAAATAGTCTCGTGAAGGAACTTGTTTTGGTGGAACATTTTTACCCCGCAAAAGAAAACGCCACATAAAATATGAAATGAAGTTAACTGTTGACACAATACAGTAACATGAGCTATTTAAATTAGCTGATACATGGTTAAACCTCATTAGCCCCTACCAGTGTATCTCCGTGTGTACTTCGTCCACAACAATCCCACCAATCGGTCCCAATTAGTAGTCCCAAAAGTAAATACCCTAAACATATTCTTTGTAAATTTTCAGTGTGTACCTTGCTAGCTCAACGTTTTTTTATTGTTTCCGAAAGAGAAGGGATTTTTAGAACCGCAACACAGAGCGGAAATGTACTTCTGCAGATCCACACTACTGTGGAGGAAGTACACAGATGGACGGAGATACACTGGTAAGAGCTAATGAGGTTTAACCATGTATCAGCTAATTTAAATAGCTCACGTTACTTTAGTGTGTGAACAGTTAACTTCATTTAATATTGTATGTGTATGTTTTCTTTTGCAGGTTGTAAATGTTCCACCAAAACAAGTTCATTACCGAGACAATTTTGCAAAGCCACCGCCGCTCGTCCCGGCGCTTTAATTACATTTTTAATTTATACTTTTATTGATCCCCAGTGGGCAAATTAAAAAAAATTTCACAGCTTAGTGCCACCCAAGACACTCGTGATTGGTTTAAAGAAATGGAAACAACCCAGAGCGTTTTTTTCTGCTATCCCAGAATATACTGGGGGTGTAGCCAGACTGTGCTCCACAGTGCTGTGGAGATAAAGCTGGCAATGCGACAACGCAAGACTACGTATTGGGTAAGTGTCTGTGAAAGCCGTGTGGAGGCAATCCCAGCCTATTGTTTTTGTTTAGTATTTCAAGTACAGGCCCTTTAATGATACATTCAGTTATTTTTTGTACCTTTGTCTATCATTCCCAACAGGAAGTGAGTGCAGCCAACATGTCAGCTATAATGTCTAATCGCATAGTGTGTCTGCGGACTACTATGGTAGCTAGGGTAGGTCAATGTGAAGAACTGTATCTCTGGATTAGATGGAACAAGCGTCTGATGATTCAAGTTTGGCGTATTGATGCGTTGTCTTACCTTCAGGGTCATATGCAGCGGCAGCTATCATTGCACAGGAGGCTGCGAAACATGAACTGGAATATACACAGGGTGTCAGAGCACATAATAGTATGGTTTTAATGTCATTTTCATTTAATATGTCGAAAACTCTCGTCTTCAGATAAAAAGCAAATCATAAAAAGACGGTCTGTCACACCTGCCAATGAGCCTTAGTGGGCGTGGCCCAAATCTGTCCATCAGGATCCCCAGGGGTAAAGTGGCTGCACTCAAGAGGAACGAGCCAATGGTAAAGCCAAGGTTCAATATCTCTTCCTGCTCCACACAACTTTTCCACTCCACACTCTCTGTTGAAGTCACATTGGTGTCGACAGTCTCATTTTCTGGATAAGGTCATTGAAAAAAACAAGTCAGAACAGGGTAAACTGTTGAAAGTAGAGAACCAAACCATCTCTGGTGCACTGAGAAGGATAGACATGACAATGTACGAACCAAAGTATACGCAGTATACTACTAACACGATAGGATAGGATAGGATAGGATAGGATAGGACCCTGATAGGATAGGCGCACAGACAGAAAATGGCAGATCATCTTAGATCTGTTTCTGGAGAGCAAAAGTAAAGCTGGGAATCTGGGTGTAATCATAGACAGTGATCTAAATTTCAAGAGCCATATCAATCACCTCACAAGATCAGCCTTCTACCATCTAAAAACATTTCAAAACTAAGGGGCTTTCTATCAAAATCAGACTTTGAGAGATGCATTTATGACAAGCAGAATAGACTACTGTAATGGTATATTCATCAGCCTCCCAAAATCAGCTGTCCAGCAACTACAGTTAACTCAAAATGCGGCTGCACGGGGTCAAACAGGAACAAAAAAGTATGACCAGTAACAATTATTACATAATCACAATATTTGTATGTAATTGTGGTTCATTTGTTTAACTGCAATTAATTGCTTACATTAACTGAGGTCCTAAGGGGTATGGCTGTTGATGGTAAATGTTAATTGTGTTTGGATATGCCAAATTGTAATTATATAAACGATTATTGGTTGGACTGTTGAGCTAAAGCTGTGCTTTTTGTTAGTTGTTGACACTTGTCCCTATACACATTCATACCAACACAAATTACAAGGGGGATACAGTTAGAAAAAAACACATTATCTGGGTCACAAAAAAGTGATATAACCAAAAGACGTATTCTGGAATTCATTTAAAAGTTCAATTTGTTTGAAAAAGTAATTAATAGATAAATATTTTTAAAATTTGACAGAAAGAGACAATTATACATCAGGAGAAAATTAACTTAGTTTGAGACACGTTTCTGTCTCAGGACTAACTAACGTCAGCTAGCGTTGGTGAACTCCAAAACAAAACTAATCTCTGTGATGCTAAATATGTCTTTTAGCTGTGAAACTAAACAACAGGCACGCCGCACACACTTGTTTGGACTTGCGAGCCGGCCAAAGAGTAGTAGGCTAACGTGACGTTTTGAGTGGATTGCGAGCGCGAGACGCTGAAATGGATGCCAATAAGATTCTGAATGGAAAGTTTACTTTTAAAAAGTTGTCGAGGGGGACAGTAGTTTCACCATACACAGCCTGTACGACACGGAGAAAGCAGCCACACTGGAACTGCTGCAGAGTGCAAACGCTGTCTCATTAACCGGTGATCACTGGACGTCAGTGAGGAATCAACATTATTTAGGAGTTACTAAACACTAGATTGACTATGTATATCAGCATACAGTTTTAGGACTGTGTTGTTTGTATTGTTTTTTTGACTGTTTTTGTCATTTGGGACATTGTCCACCCCCTTTTCTGTCCAGGAGAATTGTTACATTCCTTATTAGAAAAACATAAAGGTTACAAATGTCCTGCTGTGGCATCCGGTTTTTGGACCATTTTGTTTGTACTGTATCAGCAAAGTGTTAGTGTTACATCTTAGTTAGGTTAGGTACTTGGAGGAATTTTGCAATAATGACAGATTCACACATTTTTCTTTTGTTTACAGTAAATACATAATAAACAATTACAAATCTTAAAGTCAAGTTCATAAAGTAACTTTCTTTGCATTCATTTGATTCCCAATTAAGATACACTGGTAAGAATGGCTTTCCATTGTTAATATGTAATTAAAAAAAAGTTCTGAAATGCAAAATAATAGAATTTTATTCATGTGATAAAACATGCGATTAATCGTGATTAACTATAGAAATTTGGCGATTAATCGCGATTAAAAAAAATGAATCGTTTGACAGCCCTAGAAAATATTAATAAATAATACAAATATAACTTTTCATTCATCCACACAACATTCACTACACTTTCAAACGAGGCCACGCCCATTTAGGAGACAGGAAGTGTGGACCGTTTCATACCTTTGCCTTACATGTCTTTAGTATAGTAAATCTTTGATGTAGCTTTGCCTGCTACATTTATTTTGGGGGGTAATGTTAACATAGTGAAGCTTCATTTATTGGAGAATAAATTGTAGTTTAAAGCGTAACTCTCGCCAAAATGCAACCTAGAGTCTTTTTGTGAATATACGCAAGTCAAACTTTCATTTAAAATCGTATTTAGGACGGAATCGCCACTTTTAAGATTTACCGTATTGTCGTTTTCAGTCAAATGGCCTTTTGAATGGGAGTGCTAGGGGCACTACTATGATCGCATCAAAATCAACAGCCCCTGGTGATACCTCGAGCAAAGTTTCATGTTGTGTCGAGCCTTAGTGTTTTAAAAATAATGATTTTGATGCGATCATAGTAGTGCCCCTAGCACTCCCATTCAAAAGGCCATTTGACCGAAAACGATAATACGGTAAATCTTAAAAGTGGTATTTCCGTCCTAAATATAATTTTAAACGAAAGTTTGACTCGGGTACACTCACACAAAGACCCTAGGTTGCATTTTTGCGAGAGTTACGCTTTAACTCACTTAAATTTTCAATAGCTTGGCTTACACTGGTAATAAGCATTGGCTGTAAGAATGGTGGACGTAGCATTCACGCCGTCACCCATTTGTTAATGGGAGCCTCAAATTTGCCGATAAGGGCCATAGACATACATACGTCTATGATACGGGCATCGTGCACTCATTCACTTAAGCCTAACAGCCAATCAGAGTGATTCCTGAAAAACTAGGCAATGCTTTGCCAGTGTCTCATGTGAAGATGACATGAGTCAAGCATCTGTTCTACTGATTCCATCTATATGTGAGAGCTTGTAGTGCCATGGAAGAGAATCCTATAGTATTGCAGTGATCTTTTTTCTTTGATCAAATGGAGCTTTTGCAACACTGTAGGATTGTATTGTTTATTTGAAGTCCTACAATTAGTATTTGAGTAAGACACTTTAATTTGAACTACTTTCAACTAAAGAAATGGTACCACTGACAGCCGTGCGGCTTGTGAAAAAAATGAGAGGAAACAAAAGAAATCCTTGTGGATCCTGGAGATCCTGAAGAAAGGGCAAGTGTTCCGTATCTACAGATGACTAGAATAACTATTTGGATGGTGTTCTGACCAATGCAAAGGTGTGTAGAAGCCTTCAGAGGTGTTAAAACCTTGGTACATTAATTCAAAACTATCTGCAATAAAGATATCATTATCGTTTTTTGAGTGAACCGCCCCTTTAAAGTATAAACTTAGCACAAAAAGAAAGGAAATTTGTCTTTGGTAGATTATTTCTCTGTGGTAACAATGCTTTTTGGCAATAAATCTTATTGGAAAGCCTGTTTAGTTCCCTTTCAAATGGTGCCCCATTTGTAAGGAACATGCATTTGTGGGACGAGCAGCAGTGCTGCCAGTGCCAAACAGCTTATTCTGCCATTGACTCGTTTGGTGTTTGGTGGATTGGATGATTGAAGTTTGAAGAAACAAGACATATTGGCAATTGAACAATTGATTCATTTCACAAACAGGAGCCTTAGTAGCGTGTGGAAGAACCAACGGTATAAGATTTATTGCCAAAAAGCATTGTTACCACAGAGAAATAATCTACCAAACACAAATTTCCTTACTTTTTGTGCTAAGTTTATTAAAAGAAGCATCCTGTCTCACGTCTGAGCTCTACCGGTAACCAGCTGGCAAAACAGCCTCCATCCTCCTTATCTTGGAGGAAGTTTGAACATGAATGACCTCAAAAACAATAGTTAATAGCAAACGTCAGGGACAATACAAGATACAAAGACTGGAACAAAAATTCTTGGCAGTCTTGTTGGCAGACAAATCAAAATATTGTTTTCTATTACAGTCATACTGTATCTAAAAAGAGCAATATTAAAGCAACACCAAAGATTCTTTTGTACCTTAAAATAATATTTCCAAAATCATTTCAGTGGTTCATCAACTCGTAACAGGGTGAACGACACTTCTGCATTCGCTTTGCGGCCCTCTATCGGCTATAACCGCACCATGCAAGTTTGCCAGATCGAGTAGTGGATCTGTAGTTCCAATGAGACATACGACAGTGGTAACGGACAATTCTGCTTCCAACCTGTAGGGGGACCGAAGAGGAAAAGTGCTTTGGTGTTGCTTTAAGAAAGAACCAGAGGCATCATCATGTACTGTATCACCAGAAGTGCAGTCAAAATGTCAATGTAAATGTATTTTTTGAAACTGCAGCTTTCAAACTATCCCAGAGAGGAACGCGTCTGACATATCTGACTGTGAATGACCACGAGCTGCTTGAATGGTGGTCTTACCGATACAGATGTGGGAATAGAAGCCTTCATTCTTCAGCATAATGAGCAGTGAGCCCCAGCCCAGCAAAACAGCAGAGAAGAGCAGGTTCTCTATAATGGCTGTGACAGCCATCCACCACCTCCTCCTGTACGCCTGGGCCAAGCTAGGAGCCATGACAGCTGCAGACACACAACAAGAAGAAAACATTAGTCCACCAAACAGCTAGAAACAGTTTGTGAACCAGCAAGTTCAACAAATCCTTGCTTGCACCACACTGTTTTACTATCTGAGTGTCACATTACAGTTTCCTTTACATAACATTTAACTCCCTTGCACATATCTTGTACTGTATTTACATTTTAAGTAGGGCTGACCAGAATGCTTCGAAGTTTCGAGCGTTGCAGTTCAAGATTATGCATAGCTTCTATTGGACTCCCCTCCAGATTGTTTAGAATTGTTGCAATTGTTTTATATGTTGTTTAAAAAAAAAAATTGTTAATCACAAAAAATGAATAAAAATAAGTTTAAAGAAAAGGGCTCGAGGCATGGCAATTTGTTATGTTTTCAACCCTTTCTGGTGGGCTCACAAAATAAAGAACATGGTTCAGGAAGGTTTATTTGGACATCACTAACAGCGAGTATAATGGGTCAAATGGGTCAAAATTGAACGAGCAAGTAGGTCTATGAACTGTAATGGATGTTTGGGTAATCATTTGACTGTTTATTTTGACGTCTTGTTCTCTTCCAAATATGTTTACCTGGGGTTAGTCTGACTACAAAATGAAAACCCACAGTTTTCCTTCAACTTGGTATATCAAAGTTAGCTAATATTTATAGGACATCTTAAAAATGTGCCATTATCACTGTGACTGAATATGATTTAATACAAAATAATGTAAAAAAAAAGTAAGTTTAACTGTAAAAATATATATAAAAAAAAAAAAAAAAAAACTTAAATGTTTTGTGGAAATGTATTCAACCAGAGTGTTAGGCTATCAGGTACACAAAATTAGTTTTGGTGAAAACACTGAATGTAAACTCTGTGTGTGTGTGTGTGAGTACCATTTCTTCATTAAACACCGTCACTGTTGCATCAGAACTTCTCTGTTTGAGACCCAACAGGGAGGAGGTTGTCCCCACTTGACCATCTGCTGTAGCTGTAGCTATCAAGTGTCATGCACTGATCTAACCCATGTGCACACACCTACGCACGCACACAGAACCATTCATTTTGAACTCCAAATCAATGGACACTGTGTCCTTCCCAGCTATGAGTGTGTACATATTTGATAGACTCAATTAAAAACTTCTGTGGTGTGTGTGTGTGTGTGGAAAAGCCTGTGTTAGTATCCAGCTTATTGAGCCAGGTAAAAGGTAGCAGGAGATTTCTTCATAGAGGCCTAATAGTATTTTAATGTTATTCTAGAAGTTATCTGCTGTAGTTATGGCTGATACTGGGGCAGGACCATCACAGGAAAGAAGGACATTTAACCAATAACAACTAGAAGATAAAAGGGAAAGAGAAAGACAACGGGTGATGACGTGAGTCACACTCGGTCGGGCTTTCAACAGATGGAGACAAATATGGGATTATAATTGGCCCTCAGGTATGTAATATGTCTATTTTATTGATAACATAACTTTACATTGCGCGATGTGGTTGTACGTCTGTAGCCTAGATTAAATGACGTCCCCCTTCCATTTAGCGCGGAGGTTTAATTCTTTTTAGTCCTGTTTGTGTTGGTCTACTATTTTCTCTTACCCTGTCCTCCTGTAGTTGTGTAAAAGCATCCGTGGGTTTCATGAAATGCTCTATATTAATCTAAGTTATTATTACGTTGGTTGCTGCAACTATCTCTTAATGCTTTGGCTCGTGACCCAGTGACAGTGATACCTGGTTTATCTCACCAGACATCCAAAGTAGACTAAGTTACCGTAGCAACACTTGAAATGCAACGATGTATGATTTTCTGTCTGTTCATCGCAACTGTATTACCTCCCCGAAACACTAACTCCGTAATACAGTGGTTAATACAGCACCGTAAAGAAAAGAGCTTTATGACAGCAGGTGTGGTAAACAGTATCACTTTTGTCCAAAGCAGCCGCTAGAATCAACACAAAGTGAAAGTTACATATAGCCACCTTAACAAACTCAGTTTCAAACTACATTCTACAGTTGCACCATAACCTGCTCACTCAAAAATATGAACACATAATCTCCAATAATATGTTCCATTAGTACGACCAATCACATCATAAGTGATAAAAAAAAGAAAAGATTCATTGATACTACATGTCTAAAGCTTCATACCGTTTTTTACTGTTTAAACGTTGCATTGCAATGTACATTTTAGTGGAACTAAAACTGACAGTGACAGCGACTTGGTCGGCATTACTGGGAACGCCCACTAAAACGTCATTTCCTTTTATGCCGTGGGGGAAAACAAACCATTCGAATTAATGAACGTAGACCTTGTTAGCGGTTGATATTTACTCTTTGTCACATTTACGATTGGTTTTTTTGCTTGGTACAATGCCGAAGAGTTGGTGTGTGGCATTCTGCACCTCTTATAAGTTAAAAAAATCCTGATCTTAAGTTTCATATATTATAGACAGACGAAGCCGGTGTTGTCTTGCTGCAGGTTTAAAAGGCTTCACACAGCCCGTTCTCATGAACCATACGTCCAAAAGGTACGAAAAGATAAGCACTGTAATTCGTATGATTTTCCTTCTTTTTTTGCTGTGCGCACGACATTGACTGCTGCTGTATAAGAATGTGGCTGGCCACGTAGGGAGGAGGTCAGAGTGATGGGTGGGCGTTAACACACAGGACTTTCAAGCCAGGGAGCGGAGTTAACTTCCCGGGGAAAACAAAAGACTATCACTATCAATGCGTTTTGGAGCATTAACTTAACTTTCGTCACCGCATAATGCTCAATTTTTCTTGCCTAAACTTAACTGTGAACTCCGCCGAAATGACCGGCAGCTCACGGTGCTCTAGACCCAGCTTACAGTCACCTATTCTCAGGTAACTGAACCACCAAACAACGACTGGCAGCTCGCTGTGCTCTGTACCCGGCGCAAAGTCGACTATTCTCGGGTAACTGAACCACCAACTACCACTAACCTGACGGAGCACCGTGCAGAGCACACCATGCGGAGCACCGTAGCCGGTATGCGGGGCTCTGTAGCGGTTGAACACATCTACTAACTGCCGCTAATTTGACGAGCTGTGACGGAGGTCTGTAGCCGGCATCACGAAGCTCTGTAGCGGCTAAAAACAGCTAGCAACTGCGATCTGTAGCACGGAGCTCTGTAGCCGATGTCACGTGACCATCCGGCGGTCACCTAGTTTTTCGATATCATACGTTTTAGTGTGCGTAACGTTTCGTACGATATCACACGAACCAGTTCATGAGAATGCGTTGCTTCACATCACAACAAAATAAACAAATGTTGCTCTCTGACATTTTGTCAGATCTCTGCAGGGTAAATCCAGACAGCTAGCTAGACTATCTGTCCAATCTCAGTTTTCTGTTGCACGACTAAAGCAGCCAAGACAAGTTCCTTCCCAAGTCTACTTTGCAGCGACACCGGGGCTCTGTCCGGCACTTGGCGCCTCCCGAAACGATTGTGAGAGTATGTTTTTCTCCCATCCCAGAATGCTTTGTGGACTAGCCAGACCCTCCTCCGCAGTGCCGTGGAGGAAGGTCTGGCAATGCGAGACTAGGGGTAAAGGATTGTTTTCCCCCACGGGAACTCCGCCACAAGCCACGCCCCCAGCTATGACGTGTCACCGACCAAGTGTATTGAAGCAATATGATATTCAAACTTTTGACTGCTTTCTTTAATAACTACATAACACAATACTTGTACTTTTACTTTCAGTACTTGAGTAGTACATTTAAAATAAACTACTTGCAATACTTATTACAAAAAATGTTGAATACTTCAGTACTATCACTTAAGTGTGGTGCTTAAAGAGCACTTCAACTTCTACTCAAGTCACTTTTTTGATAGAGTACTTGTACTTTTACTCAAGTCTGGGTCTCTAGTACTTTATACATGTCTGATCACCGCACACTTTTGTTCGGTACATCGTTTAGATGTGACAGACCCTACGGTGGCTCACTCTGTTCTTTCTGCTGGGTCTACGATGCACTAAAGTGCTGTAGGTTTGACTGGTGGCTGCTCTGCGGGGCGTGATATCCCATACTATATGTAATCCTCTGTATCTCTGCTCATGGAAAACGAAAGTGTGAGTATTAATCAAAATCATTATAGATATCCAAGGGGTGTAATACAGTGTATCCTGAAGAACGCATTGCCGGCACAAAACAGCTCGTCACTCCTCATCCTTCAAGTTATCAAACTTTTCAAAATGACATGACAACCGATTTTACGGAGGACTTTACACCTACTAAGGGCTAGGTGTAAGATTTCAGTTGTAACTTATGTCTACGTTAGAACTATTTCAGCTGGTGCAACCCTCAAAATGTTTGTAGCCCAGTCTGCTCTGATTGATCAGTGTTCTTGGGGAATGACTGTAACGGCACTGTCTACCTATATATAGTATAGTTGTGACATCACAACCATACAGAAGTCCTTGAGCATTTTGATACTTTCACAGTATTTAATTCGACCTGCTTTAAAATGAAAAAAGACATGGAAATCTCACTTATTACAATATGGAACCTTTAAATTGTATGTTTAGGATAGGGCTGGGCGATATGGAGAAAATCAGATATCACGATATTCTTGACCAAATACCTCGATATCGATATTGCGGCGATATTCTAGGGTTGACAATTGGTGCTTTAACAAAATATCTTCACCCTTAGATTTTAGATAAATAATCATCAGTAATGTGGATATAATGACTAAGTGGGGAAAAGGCAAATAATAGAACAGCTAGAACAGTCTGGTAAGTTCAGAAAAGTACATCACTTACTGTAATGCAGCCTTTAAAACCAGTAAAAGACAACACTTATGTCATATCATGATATTACGATATCCAAAATCTAAGACGATATCTAGTCTCATATCACGATATCGATGTAACATCGATATATTGCCCAGCCCTAGTTTAGGATCAACAAATAGATTTACAACAACATAGGTCACACCTTGTGAACTCAGAAATATAAAATGAATACCACTTCAGTTGGAATGGACTCTTCTAATGTCAAAAAAGCAAATGTCAAAAACATATGCTTCTACCCTTCTCTCTCTAATACCTTTTCTCAGTTGTGTTAATAAATGCCCATTTCCATGTCAAAGTGACACTCACCCATTAACAAATAAATAGAATAGTTGTTGCCAGAAGTTGAATCATACAAAAGAAATAATTCATAGCTTCATGTTTCATTCACATCATTTCATCATCACAATAATTGCGTTATTTTATAGCTCACATAGAGCTTTCAAATGTTGCAAATGATGTATTGGACAATATGACTCAGCCCAATTAACAAACACTGACAAGATGGTCGTGGTTGACAGGCGGGGGAACTACATCATCTCAGTGCAGTTCTGACAACATAACCCTAACCTCAGCAGTACCTCCCAATCCCATTCAGCAACAGCAGAGTCATTGAATCCTCCCCCGAAGGGTGTATGTGCAGACCCCGTCACATTTGTCTCCATGTGGCAACATATGGAGGAACAACTATGCATCATGTTTAAAGTCACTTACTTTATAAGTTGAGTTCCTCCAGGAGATAATGTGTGTCGATATAGTGGTATCTCTCAGTTTCCTGAGAGAAGTTATAGATTCTGTTTTAGAGTTTAATCTTTCTTTCTTTCTTTTCCTTGTAGATTTAAAGTGTCTTATCCGTGTGGCAGCTGTATTCACTGGCACATGTGCCCTCACATTGACTCTCTCTCTCTCTCTCTCTCTCTCTCTCTCTCAAAGTCTATAAATGGAGCTCAAGTCTCGCCCGCCCACCCCACTGACCTTAAAACACACACAACACACACACACACACACACACACACACACACACACACACACACACACACACACACACACACACACACACACACACACACACACACACACACACACAGACACACCCCTTTAAGGGACCAGAAGCCATGCAAAACTTGTGTCTAACATTCTGGACTCATACGGTGGACTCTATCAGGTTTGATAGAACTACATTTCTCAGCCCCCAACTCTTTGCTTGTAGTGTTTCTGTTCCTGAAGAGCTGAAGGTTTTTCACAAGGCACCAGTTCCACTGACATACTGGTAGCTGGCTCACCGGCCCCATCATGTGGTCAGCTACAGTATGTCTGTACATGAACACATACAGCTACATCTCGCTTTATAAGATAGATAGATAGATAGTCTGCCTATAAGTGGCATCACGCTCTATCTGCACTTGTTGTCTGGTTGTACTTTGCATGGGTGGGATTCTGAAACATCCTTAAATTTGGGAATTGTCGTTTACTCAATGTCAAAGACAGAAAGTAGTGCTACTTTGCACATTTTTGTGGGTCTGAGGTGTACGTCACATTTTAGCTGCCAAAGCTCCGCTGCTCTGTGGCAAAAGCAAATGTGTGCTTCTTTTACCTATATATTTAACAATATCTTTTGCATTTCTAATCCAAACAACGTCAAACTTGGCATTGCACTTACTCGTGCCCGTAGCAAGACACCTGTCAAGTTTGAAATCCATCGGACTAATGGTTCAAGAGATATGCGCATAACAGACAGACACACCGACAGATCCTGCAATGTATAGATAGATGTCATACCTTACTGTAATCATACATTTCAACTGTGATTACAGTCTAATGCTTATATATAGTCTTTCTCAGAGCAACACTAAGCGGGTCTTATCACCGAGCTGTAACGTCGTCCCACCCTCTGAGAACTCCACTGATCTGGCCTGCAGTGCGTGAACATGCTCCTGCATGATGCATGAACCAAACAGCTGTGCTGAGTCATCACATACAGCAGCAATTAGTTATTGAACACGATTATTGAGATCTAAGAGTCTAAGAGTCAATCTACAAAATGGTGCTTCCTGGTTCAGCTTCAGTGAAATGTGTTATGGTGGTGAGGGAACAGAGAGGATGAGAGGGGAAGGACGTATGAATAAAGAAAAGAGATAACAGTCTCTATGAAGTAGAACTTCTTCAATTCAACCTTTATTTTAAACAGGTGAGTCATGGAACAACTTTTGAGTCATTGTGACAGTCTGGAACATACATACCCTCCACTCATGTTTCTCTCATAGACATGGCTGTGAGCTAACATAAAAGAATAACAATGATAATGTCATGGCATAATAAACCCTTGCAGAAAAATATAATCTGAATAAATAATGAAAATAGAAAGCAAATACTCAATACTAAGTGCATTTTCATCTACATGTTTCTTCTGCATTAATGTTATCAAAACCTAAATATTATATTGCAACAAATATACTCCTTAGTCATTCTTGCAATTTCAAGCTATCATGTGAGAAACGGAGCAAAATCAAAAATGAGGCAGAACTGGCAAAGAAGCAAAATATTTCTACTGTTTTGGATAATTACTGTAACAAGTAGTAGTAGTGACTAAAACACAATTTCAAATAAAAGAAAAACTAAAAACAGGTTAGTTCTAACACCACCAAAACACTTTAATGCTTCATGTTTTTTAATATCATAAAGATCCTAAAGGCTATTTTTGGGCCACTTCTAGAAAAAGAAATAAATCAGACATTTCGAGAATAAAGGCGCAATATTTTGAGAAAAGAAAACTATCATACTGTTGTGAGAATAAAGTCTAGATTTTGAATAAAGTAGCACTTTTATGAGATGAGGTCATACTATTACAAGAATAAAGTCAGAGTCTTATGAGAAATAGACATCCTATTATGAGTAGTCATCATTTTGAAATATTACAAGAATAAAGTCAGACTTTTCCACTTTTGCTCTGCTAGTAAGTGAGCTCAGTCTAATAACCGTCTGTCGCCTGTCCAGGGGAAACAGCTGTACAGCGCTTAGAGGAAAGTAGAAATAGTAGTTGTACGTTTTGTGACTTTACCTGATAAAGACATGGCAATTTTTCTCATAAAAGTGTGACTTCATATAAAATCATTGTGACTTTTTTCTCATAAAATTATGACTTTACTTTTGGAACATGATGACTTTATTCTCTGAATCTCAGATTTAGTTTCCTAACAGGGGCCCTAATACTAATCACCGTGGCCAAGTTTGATACACAACAAAAGTTATCGTAACTACATAAAAAAAAATAATCCTCTCAATGGCAAACAGAGTGAGATGTCACAATGGCATCAGTGGAGAAATGGCAGACAGGTCACTGATTTGACAAAGAACACATTTAAATGAAATACTGACTCACTGTCAGGCTGACATCAGGAATCTATGTATTACAAATTGAAATCCTGCATCTGAAATCATTTCAACACAGAGGCAGACTCACAGGTGTAAGCAACTAAACAAAGTCTGTATATTCAGCCCTAACATAAAGAACCATATTACTCCATTTAGCAGACATACATGTAGCAGTACTGTACCTGGAAGTTCACAACAACCTCTACTGTGTTTAAACATGAATAGAAGATTTCTCCGGTTGTGGAGGCTTAAAGTCAGCTTCAGTCAGTCTGGGAAGCCTCAGGGAATCAAGTCAAGTTAGCTTTAAGACTTTCTCAGCTTTTCAGTGTCAGTAACAATCAACAGAAAAGACAAAGGATCCTGAACTGTAGATCTATCAGAATGACTGGACTTAAGATGCTATGATGAACTGTACTCCATGTGATCCCTTTTACAAGCTGTAGACACCCAGCTTTACTGTACACCCGTCCCACTTCAAGCCCAGACTCTGCAGGAAGTGATGCATTTCTGCACAATCCAATAGTCCCAGTATGGATTTGGGCTGAAATGTGTTACAAATATGTGACGTGCGCTGACATGCATCCTGTTAATGGTCTGCTAACAGTTTTCCTTCACAGGTTAAATGCTTGTATTAGTCTCATGTACAGCATCTACACGCAAGTTCTAACAATAACGCAACCGAATAGTTTTGCATTGCAGCATGAAGACGGGTTGTACATCTAGTCATCTGGCCTCGTCACTTGTTACTGACCACAGATTATTACTGCTGAATTACAGTGTGTGTGTGTGTGTGTGTGTGTGTGTGTGTGTGTGTGTGTGTGTGTTTAATTCAAGACCACTCAGCACTTTTTTCTAATCCACACATTTTTCACTGGACATTTTCTTCTAAAAGGTGCTATATGTAGCATGTTATCACCAATAAATCATCAACATGCTGTTAGAATGACTAAAGAGATGACACCTCTGCAGCAGTGGTTACTAACCTGGAGGTCGGGACCACAGAGGGATTATTAACAAGAAACATCAAAAAGTAACTAACATATTTCTGCTAAACAAATAATTTTTCGGACTTTCTGATCGTCGTGTTTTTATTTCGAAGGAGTGTTTGCTTTCAGCTCTTCCCAAGTTCAATGTTAGCCTTGTTATAACCGAGATTTTCACCAAGTGGAGATCTATGCATCGCTAAATTAAAACAGAGATTAGTTGTTACTAAATATTTACAGCCACTAGCTGACTGAGCTAATATTGGACCCGTTTAGATTGAAAAGTAATAGAGGTAATGGGATATAGACAAAACAAAAGTTTAATTATTGAAAACTGAAAAAAAGACTCACAAAAGCACACAATATAGCTCACATTACAAAACATCATGCCAATAATCTCACACAGAATATGGTTGGTTAGGTTAGTTTAAGCAGATATTACCCTCCCACTCTAAAGTACATGAATACTGCTAACCCTGAACACGCCTATTTCTCACTCTATTCATATAGAATGTAAATGGTTGAGTAGTCATGTGACAGCTTGTGCTGCTACAAGAACTTCCTGTTGATTGTATTTGATTGGACAGCTCTACAGTTGTTTCAGAGCGACAGGTTTACATATTATTAACGTCTTTACTACCTAAGACATTTCTAAAGTTTTGTTGGTGCATTCTGATTTAGTTAAAGGACAATTCTGGCGGAAAATGAACCTAGGGCTTAAAAACACATGTTTACCGTGTCGAGTGTTCCGTGGGATATGTTTTCATGCTAATCCAATGTGTCTCTAGCTTCAGCTAGCTTTAGCGCGAACCGGTGATTAGCTTACAACGCTAGTATTCGGGGCACTTGGAAAGTAAAAACAAATCGCTATTTCTATACCACTAACAAGGCTCTAAATATCAACACACTTCAACGGTAGCATAATGAGGGTCTCTACATGTAAACCGAAGCACTGAGAACTTTGTACGCGTACAGACAGTTTATTAAAAAGACAGATTAGAAAGACAGTAGCTCCCAAGACGGCGGCCGCCTTTATACGAGAACACTAATGTCTTTCTAAACTATCTTTTTAATAAACTGTACACTGTCTGTGTGTAGGGACCCTCATTTTAGTGATTTGTTTTTACTTTCCAAGTGCCCCGAATACTAGCGTTGTAAGCTAATCAGCGGTTCGTGCTAAAGCTAGCTGAAGCTAGATACACATTGGATTAGCATGAAAACATATCCCAGGGAACGCTCGACACGGTAAACATAGGTTATTAACCCCTAGGTTCATTGTCCTTTAATGACTAGTATTTTAATTTGAATGACTAGAAGCTAGTATTTACTGAGAACTGTACACACAAAGTGTGTGAAGGTTTTCTGAATGGCTGCAACCCGAGTGAAACAATCTGAGAGGGAAACTCACCTGGGAACCATTGATGATCTACATCATGTCCCCCATCTGAATGCCTTCCAACACAAAAACAGATTACTGCATGCTAACGTGCTAGTATTTATCATGTAACCTTTAGTATTTCAGAATGTGGTGAGCATGCTATGTAAGCATTTAAGTACAGCTTTAGAGATATCATGTCAGAGACATATTTCACTCTAAGTGCTGGACAGACAAACTGAACTCATACAAGTACAGGCTAAGTAAGCGATGGGATTTAAATGAAATGCTACACATAGCACCTTTTAGTATTAAGGACGAGATGCTCTTTCTTTGATGTTGTTTTCTGATTGTCTGTTGGTTTAATATTTCACTCTTTATTCCTTACATTCTCGTATCTCACCTCGCCTCACCCGTACACACCCAATCTTCGTTTTGTTCCAACAGTCCTTTAGATTCTCTCTTTTTTCTTCCCTCTACAGTGCCCCCCCCCCAATTCTCTCTGTTTCCCATCACTCCCAGAAGATGTTGGTGATGTCAGAGTCCAGGCTGAAGATCCAGATCAGCAGTGGCGCAGAGATCAGGACAAAGGACCAGGACACGCCCTTCAGTGATTGACTGACCAATCCCCTGCTAGCCCCCGTCCTTTGCTGCTCCTCTTCCTCTTCCAGTGTCTTTTTGAGAGATTGATTGTAACAAAGGAAAGGGTTAGACACAGACCACTACCCTGCTGTACATTAAGGTGAGTCACTTCAGGGGAATAGGGAAAATATTTGAACTAACAGATAACAACCATGGAACTTCCCAAGTTGATTACTTACATTAAGACATTGAGGATTTTGTATTACAAGTTTTCGGGAAATGTTATGTTTAAATATAAAAATGAGGCATTCATTTGTCAGATATGTACTCATTTGCATACATTTCCAGCACAGAATGTGTGAACATTGGATAAAGCCAGGTTCAGAATTCTTGTTTCATTTTGTTGACGTAGTACACTATAGTCACAGGTTTTTACAGAGGGAATTTTGGATATCTCTTTTTATCACTCCATATGATAGAAAATACTGTCAACAGCCATTACAAAATCCACGTTCTCCATGTTTTTAGGTAAAAAATGTTGTATAAATCAGGTTTGGAATGATATATGAACAACGCCCTGTGTAGAAAGCTTCAGAATATAGATAGGAATGAAAGTGGAACGTTTGGTGTATGTAAGCTACAAAGTGTAGTAAAATAAATGTTTTCTTTCCACTAGTTTGAAAGAAGACATGTTATGGAAGCAAATAGCCCAGCAACTCAAAAATAGGAAATTACGTTTTTGCCTGTATTTTCTCCCCTTAAAGGGCAACTATTATATAGCATTTTCAGGATAATACTAATAGTATTTTGTGGTTGTACTAGAACATGTTTACATGCTTTAATGTTAAAAAAACACTTTATTTTTCTCAAACTGCCCATGGCTGCTGCACCTGTATTCACCCTCTGTATAAGACGCTCTGCAGGAGCGCCTGTCTCTTTAAGCCCCCCTCCCGACAAAGCCCAGTCTGCTCTGATTGGCCAGAGGGTTTCCTGGAATCTACACTCCGCTCCAAGTGAGTCCGATTGCAGGCCACAAGTTTTGACCCCTGCTTCAAGATCTGCCCTTTCAGATTATGCCCCTGTTTGAAGTTACGCCCCTTTCTAGCTGTGATTGGCTACTTGTGGCGAGCATCTGGAAAGCGTACCTCCTCTGGGGAGACTCTGAGGCTAACAAGCCATCACCTCCCGTTAGCATCCCATTGACTCCCATTCATTTTGACGTCACTTTGACAGAGAATAACTTTACATCTGAAGTGTTTAAAGACTCTATTTGTCCGTTGTTTATTTCTAAAGAAACACGACAATGTATAAAAGGCTCCATTACCTTGTAGCTCACGTTATGGCTCCGTAGCAGACGTTTTTATAACAATAGGCTAACGATTGGGTCATAACCACGAGACTTCCTGTCTCATAGTAGAGGAATTACCGTATAGTACAGGAGAAGCTCTCAGGCAGTTTGGACTTCCATCAGCTGTTTAAGTTTAATGTTGCTCTATGTTATCTCCTTACATATACCTACGCTCTCCGTCTCTGCTAGATTGGGAATGATTGAGATTTCTCTTGGCACAGCTACCAGAAGACTTACAACTTTCAGACAGGTTGCTCACGTCACATCTACGTCTTCAAGCTCAGCTGGAGGCTGCTCAGTAACGCTCAGTAATCACCGGGAAAGTGACTTCACTGGTCTCTGTCTCAGTCTATGGTGTTGCTGTGTCCATTCTTTTACGGTCTATGATCATTTCAGCTAAATTAGCTAACTATTTCAGCCGGATAATTCCACTAAATTAGCCTGCTGCTAATTCCACCAGGCTTTCATGAAACACTGGTTATATAAAATGAGCTGAACAAAGTTATCACTTATATCTGTCAATAGGAATGTGCATTCATATGCTGTGACAAGAGTGTAATGATCATTGAGTTGTTCAATTTTACTGATTTAACATTAGCGTCCGGCTATTTAGCAAGCATGCTAACTCCACCTTGCTTTTATGCTACACTGGTGATAGAAATAAGGCGAACAGCCGCAGTGCTGTGTCTAACATTAGGCCTCCCTCTCTTTGTACTGATTTTGTGTGTTCTTGTGTTTAAGTGCATTTTAAGATGACATCTTTTACTTCGTTATTTGAAGTTTTGGTCACGTTTAACATGAAAATCCGACATTATAACATTGTAGATATGACAGAAAATACGGAAAAGTATAACATGTCCACTTTCACAGAAACACTGTCGGGCATGTCTCCTGACCTGCATCTGGCTTCCTGGCTCAATGTAGTTGCGGGCCAGGAACTTGAGAGCCTCGTCCATGAAGATGACAGGAAGTGACATCTTCAGCACCACCACCCACTGAGGCCACGACAGAGGGCGTATTTGGAAAATCACCTGAAGACACAGACAGAGGGCATGGAGGATTTTTAAGCCCTGGATAGATAAGGAGTGTCAGCGAACAGATATATGACACGTGCATGCTTACCGGCAGTGGGTCGACATATAGAATGAGGAAGTGTAGAGCCATGGACAGACAGATGGCCCCCACCAGCCAGGGGTTTGACCAGGGAGGCATTTTCAGCAGGGACTGGTTCTCTGAAAGACTGGACAGCACAGTTTTACTGTTTACACTTTCTCTCTGCCACAGCTTCATCCTTATTCTGGATCTACAGCCTTCAAAAGCCAAACCATTACTGACAATAGCTGCGTTTTCGACCACAGAAACTTCCCCCTTCTGAGGAACTGGTTGTGTTTCGACCAGGGTCTAAATTTTGTTCTGGAGGCATTATTTGTCCCCCCAAAAAGTCACTGTTTGGAGGGTAGTACTAAGTACAGAAGCCTTCGGGGTGGGGTTTGCAGGAATGACCATCACTGATTGGTCAAACACACACAGCGCGGCTGCTTCAACTCACCGACAGCTTCATTTAATCCAACAAGGAAATACTCTCATATCGATTACACATTAAAAGAGCATTAAAAGTATGTTATGTAAGTTATGGTTTTGGCTTCCCAACTCATTTTGAAAGACAGAGGAAAAAAGAGAGAGAGATCGAGCCGCCACCACCGCCGCACTGAACTGCAGGTTGCAGAGATGGGGGGGGGGGGGGGGCGAGAGAGAGAGAGCACAGCGATGCTTCATTGTTTGAATGTTTGAATGAAAGAAATAAACCCTCATTTTCTAATGGTTTCTCAGCTGTTACGATCATAAGCACAGTGAGACAAAATCTATGTTGTTAGGTACACAGGGCGGCAGTGTGTTTACTAGTTTATGTCCAAATAAAGCTTCATGGACTATTAGTAGTATTTGTTGACCCCACTAGGCCTCTTTGTTTAAAGAAAAAGGCAATTCCTTGTCTTTCAACACTTTGCTGAACAGAGAGATCCATCTTTTGGGCTCAGAAGACAAAGAATATGCTTCACAAAGCTTCATTTGGACCACCAGAAGCCTCTCATCCAGTCATGTTGCTTATATGTCAGCGGACTAATTTGCCTTATCTTATCTTTTTAGACCTCAGTGGAAACACAGACAACAATGGGCTGAGCAACCTTCAAGTTACTTCAAAATAGTTCTGGAGACCCGTAAGACCCCAGAACCTTCGGTCGAAATGCGGCTACTGACATGGCGACACAGAGCTGTTTCAAACAGGACAGCTCTGGACGATATATGGTTTAGTGTGTATATGTGTTTGTTTTAGTCTTACCTGTTCAAGGCGTTGCACATTTCTATGGTAACCAGGACAGACAGGGCCATAGTCATGGGGTAAGGAGACTCAAAGACTGAACACTGGACACCAGCAAACTCAGCGTGGCCTTCACTGCACTGCAGGTAGTGGGACTGTGGAGGACACAAATGGGGAAATAACATCATTGACACCTTCTTGTTCAGTGATTATCCTGCAGATGCACATCTCTTAAACTGAGTCTGACCCATACATCGACATGGGCAATATTATCAGTCAGTATTAACTAATCACAGATCTATTACTATCAGCATAGATTCGTTTATTCAGTTTTTTTTTTGAATGTTTACTTCATAAATATTCTTTTTCTGGCTAATTACTCAGGTATTGTAGCGACACTGGAATTAAAAATGTTTGGGGCAGAGCAGCTTAAAACTAGGAAGTGGAGCTCGGGTCATACAGCTCCTTTAAGTTTGACCTAGTCTGGGTCAAGAGAAGTACATTTCCAGGATAAAGCCTTAGGTCCCTCGCCTTCCACTCTCTCTGTGTGTTGCCGTTCTCAAAATCCCTTCGCTACGGGACACAACAACAAACTTCGAGCTAGCAAGTTAAAAGCTGAAAATTTGAAAGCTTTGAAGATAATTTGGCTCATACAATAAGGCAGGCCTGCTTGGTTCTTTCAGTGAATGATTTTAAAGATCCAAACGTTTAACCATGTATCAGCTAATTTAAATAGCTCACGTTACTGTATTGTGTCAACAGTTGACTACATTTAATGTTGTGGGGCGTTTTCTTTTGCGGGGTACAAATGTTCCACCAGAACAAGTTCCTTTACGAAACTATTTAGCAGAGCCACCGTCACTGTGTCCAGAACTTAGCTCCGCCCAAGACGATTGTGATTGGTTTAAAGCAGAGGTCGTCAACGTTTTTTTAAACCAAGGACCCCTTAACTAAAAGAGAGATGGAGCAGGGACCCCCTACTACATATATTGTATAAAATTAAGTTGCGTATTAAACTGGACCTACAATAACGTGTAGGGCAGCCTAAAGCCTTTATACATACCTTTTGTTGCATAGAATACTATGCTTTTAAAAAATTGTTGGCATGATTTTTACATTTCTTTTTCTATTAACCTATTCTACTTAAACACTTAAAATGATCAATAACAAATATAAGCTGTGAGTGTGTCAATAGGTTGCTTGATAGTTTGAAATGAACATGAAGCTAATCTCTTTTTTTGCCTAATTTCTAATACTATTTTTTAGCAACATGTACAGTAATACCATGTTTATGGTCACATGAAGGTTTTAACTGCTCAACCATGTTGTGTTACTGCCAGTGTTTCCATTCTACTACAGTATTTAATGTAGACCAGAGCATGAGAAGCATGATAGAGGTGTAGTGATGGGGAGATACTGTGTGTGTTTACCAGTTGATAAAAGGTAAGTTTGGGTCCGTCGTGGGCTGCCATAAACCACCAGGCAGCAGCTCCGACAGTAGCAGCTCCCACATAACCTGCAGAGAAGGCTGGTAAGTATTCTGTGTAGCAGCAGGGCATCTTGTCTAACAGGTGTACAGTATGTGGTGGTACTAGTGATCATGATTTGATGATGTCATTCTGTCCCAGGCTTATGACTCACATCCGATGATGAGGTAGCGACAGAACAGCCAGCTGGAGATCAGAGGCTCTTTGGAGGAGCGGGGAGGGCGGGACATGATGTCCAGGTCTGGAGGGTTGAAGCCCAGAGCTGTTGCTGGGAAACCATCGGTGACAAGGTTGACCCATAGCAGCTGGACTGGGATCAGTGCTTCAGGCATGCCCAGTGCGGCTGTCAGGAAAATACTGAGGAGGAAGGAAGGAAATATAGAAGAGAAAGTAACAGTGAGAGGACCATATTATCCATAAACTAAAGGCTTTTTTTCATCTGGTATTAAAATCCCAAGTACAGGTGGGAATGCACCCAGAACACATTAAGATCCGTGCACTCAGACCAAATTCAAACTTGGTCTGGGCCACAATCCCAGCAGTGTGAAAGTGTCCTGAGCCTCATAAAGACCGCCCACTCAACTGTGAGCGAAATACGTACTTATTGAAAGTATTAACCATAAACATTGCTGGCTTGGCCTCGTCATCCTCCCCAGCTCCCCTCTCTCGTCAAAAATCACATCCATTTGCAAAAAAACAGGACTCGGGGCTTCAAAGAAGCAGGCCACATGCCAATAGGTGATGTCACTGATGCTACGTCCCCTATTTTTACAATCTACAGGAGTAAACGCACATAGTTGTCCACTTGTGATCGGATCACTTAGATCGGATTTTAATACCAGGTGGAAACAGGCCCTGAATGTCTCTGTCAATCTTAAACTTAGTACACCACTTTATCTGCATTCACTGATTTACTAACCAGACCACCTCTCCTATGTTGGATGATATCAGGTATCTGATGAACTGTTTCATGTTGTTGTAAATGGCTCTGCCCTCCTCCACTGCAGCCACAATGGTGGAGAAGTTGTCATCAGCCAGGATCATCTCAGAGGCTGACTTGGCCACCGCTGTGCCGCTGCCCATAGCGATGCCGATCTCCGCCTTCTTCAATGCAGGCGCGTCGTTGACCCCGTCACCTGTCTGAAACCATGAGAGAGAGAGGGAGGGATATTCAGTGATATCACAGGAGCAGCGGGGCTGTTATAATGGTTATTGACACTACAAGTACGAGACTGTTCTCTCACCATAGCAGTGATGTCATCGAGGCTCTGCAGGTACTCCACGATACGACTCTTGTGTGTCGGTTCTACCCGGGCAAAGCACCGGCACGTCCTGCAGGCCTCGCGCTGCAGGTGAGGGGGCAGCTCATCAAACTCCCGCCCTGTCAGGCCCCCGATGGCCCCTGTGCTCTCATGCTCCTCTTCCTGCTCCGTGATGATGCCCACCCTCCGACAGATAGACAGGGCTGTCCCTTTGTTGTCACCTGGAGAAAGAGTGAGTCATTGTTCAGTTAATGCTTGTATTGGTTAGCCACATAGATATATAAAATATAGATACAGTACTGCATTGGCCGCTGCTGTTCATGGGAGCGATACGTTGACGCAGTCTCCATTTTGCCCATATATATTGCCCATATATATATATATATATATATATATATATATTGCTCTATATATATATATATATATATATATATATATGGGTTAGCCAGGTAAGATTTCTGACAAAGTTTCTAAACCATCCGACTATTTTGAATAAAGTCACAATAGATTAAAGACATCACATTTCTTACAGTCTTGCAAATGGAATTTGAAGACTTTCCTATTCTTTTTTATTTTTTTTAATTTTCTGAGTAATGCATACATTCATGACACTGTCAGTTCTTTCTTGTTGTTGATTACAGAGTAATAACAATACACTTTATATAACTCATACTGTTCGAGACCAACATTACCTCAATACTCCTCTTTCTATTTTTTGTTATCCCCCCATGAGATAACAACAAATATTTATAAAAAAGAATATTTAGAGATATTGGAAAGACAAAAAAGTCCAAGGTGCTCAGGAAGGTCAGTCAGATGTTTGAAGGTGCTCTTTGGGGACGGGAATTCAATTAAGTGTAGAAAAGAAGGAAAATCATAGTTCATAATAGAAAATGTATAAGACATAGGGCTATGTCTTTTACATTTTCTATTATGAAATAGCCAGTAAAATAAAGGCTTTTTAAATCGGTTTGAGGAGGAGTGCCTTGGATTTTCCTTCTTTTCTACACAAAATTAAGATGTTGTCTGGTTAATACACTTAGCATTTTGGTAGAGGGGGCTGTGTCTGTTTTCTTATAGCCTGGTACAACAGAAGTACATTATCAGGATACAGCCTGACTTCAGGCTTTGCCCTCAACTCTGCTCTCTGTATATTGCCGTTCTCAAAATCCATTCGCTACGGGAAACAACACCAACAACCTTCAAGTTTTGAAGATAATTTGGATCATGCAACAAGGCAGGCCTGCTGGGTTCTTTCGGGGAATGATTGTAAAGATTTACAAAGGATATTTTTACGGCATTTACTATCTATCTAATCTTGGTACGTGCTAGCATGTTTGCACACGCTGGGCAGGATAACTACACGGACGAAAAAACTGCTGCTGGGCAGTTTTCTGTTCACCAGAAACAAGAGATGAAGAAGCAACCTGCCAATGTTCTGGGACTAATTGGATGGATTTGCTATGGACGAAGTACACATTGCGATACACTTAATGTTTAACCATGTATCCATCTCATTTAGATAGCGCACGTTAGTCACAGCTAACTTCAGATAATATTGTATGTGGTGTTTTGTGCAAATGTTCCACCAAAACAAGTTCCTTCCCAAGGCTATTTTGAAGAGCCGGAGTTTAGCGACGCTCAAGACGACTGTGATGAGTTTAAAGGTCCCATGGCATGAATATTTCACTTTATGATGTTTTTTAACATTAATGTGAGTTCCCCCAGCCTGCCTATGGTCCCCCAGTGGCTAGAAATGGTGATAGGTGTAAACCGAGCCCTGGGTATCCTGTTCTGCCTTTGAGAAAATGAAAGCTCAGATGGGCCGATCTGGAATCTTCCTTTTATGACGTCATAAGGGGAAAGGTTACCCCCCCTTTCTCCGCTTTGCCCGCCCAGAGAATGTGGCCCACCCATGAGAGAGAGAGAGACATCATGGCTTTCAAACAAGCGAAGCATGGCAGTTGGTCAAGGCCACACCCCAACCCTCCGGCTTGCCCCCCCCCCCTACTCCTCTGAATTTCAGGAAAGAGACTTCAGATACAGTATTAGAGGACCACTAAGGTCTATATAAAAGAGACTTCAGATACAGTATTAGGGGACCACTAAGACCTATATAAAAGAGACTTCAGATACAGTATTAGGGGACCACTGAGGTCTATATAAAAGAGACTTCAGATACCGTATTAGGGGACCACTAAGACCTATATAAAAGAGACTTCAGATACAGTATTAGGGGACCACTAAGGTCTATATAAAGAGACTTCAGATACAGTATTAGGGGACCACTAAGGTCTATATAAAAGAGACTTCAGATACAGTATTAGGGGACCACTAAGGTCTATATAAAAGAGACTTCAGATACAGTATTAGGGGACCACTAAGGTCTATATAAAAGAGACTTCAGATACAGTATTAGGGGACCACTAAGGTCTATATAAAAGAGACTTCAGATACAGTATTAGGGGACCACTAAGGTCTATATAAAAGAGACTTCAGATACAGTATTAGGGGACCACTAAGGTCTATATAAAAGAGACTTCAGATACAGTATTAGGGGACCACTAAGGTCTATATAAAAGAGACTTCAGATACAGTATTAGGGGACCACTAAGGTCTATATAAAAGAGACTTCAGATACAGTATTAGGGGACCACTAAGGTCTATATAAAAGAGACTTCAGATACAGTATTAGGGGACCACTAAGGTCTATATAAAAGAGACTTCAGATACAGTATTAGGGGACCACTAAGGTCTATATAAAAGAGACTTCAGATACAGTATTAGGGGACCACTAAGGTCTATATAAAAGAGACTTCAGATACAGTATTAGGGGACCACTAAGGTCTATATAAAAGAGACTTCAGATACAGTATTAGGGGACCACTAAGGCCTATATAAAAGAGACTTCAGATACAGTATTAGGGGACCACTAAGGTCTATATAAAAGAGACTTCAGATACAGTATTAGGGGACCACTAAGGTCTATATAAAAGAGACTTCAGATACAGTATTAGGGGACCACTAAGGCCTATATAAAAGAGACTTCAGATACAGTATTAGGGGACCACTAAGGCCTATATAAAAGAGACTTCAGATACAGTATTAGGGGACCACTAAGGTCTATATAAAAGAGACTTCAGATACAGTATTAGGGGACCACTAAGGCCTATATAAAAGAGACTTCAGATACAGTATTAGGGGGACCACTAAGGTCTATATAAAAGAGACTTCAGATACAGTATTAGGGGACCACTAAGGTCTATATAAAAGAGACTTCAGATACAGTATTAGGGGACCACTAAGGCCTATATAAAAGAGACTTCAGATACAGTATTAGGGGGACCACTAAGGCCTATATAAAAGAGACTTCAGATACAGTATTAGGGGACCACTAAGGCCTATATAAAAGAGACTTCAGATACAGTATTAGGGGACCACTAAGGCCTATATAAAAGAGACTTCAGATACAGTATTAGGGGACCACTAAGGTCTATATAAAAGAGACTTCAGATACAGTATTAGGGGACCACTAAGGTCTATATAAAAGAGACTTCAGATACAGTATTAGGGGACCACTAAGGCCTATATAAAAGAGACTTCAGATACAGTATTAGGGGGACCACTAAGGCCTATATAAAAGAGACTTCAGATACAGTATTAGGGGACCACTAAGGCCTATATAAAAGAGACTTCAGATACAGTATTAGGGGACCACTAAGGCCTATGTAAAAGAGACTTCAGATACAGTATTAGGGGACCACTAAGGCCTATGTAAAAGAGACTTCAGATACAGTATTAGGGGACCACTAAGGCCTATATAAAAGCATCCAAAAAGCAGCATGTCATAGGACTTTTTAAGAAATGCAAACAACCCAGATTGTAGCCAGGCCTTACTCCACAGCACTGTGAAGCTAGGTCTGGTTAAGCGAGACTAGATTTTCCCTAAAAAAGACCAACAGAGTGGTGAGTCTTTATGTGCATAAACAATCTAGCTGATCACATCATTTTCGGACAGTAGCAGTTAGCTCAGTAGATTATGAACAGTAGCAGTTAGCTCAGTAGATTATGAACAGTAGTTGGAATCTCAAGATTAAACTCCTACACATCATACCATGATGTCACATAACACAAGCCTGCAAGTGTAAATAATACAAAATATTTGCAATTTAAATAAACAACATTATGCAAATCTCAACGTCTCTATCGTTGTAATTATCTGGTATATTTCTGAGATTAAACTGTACATTATCTGTGTGGTTCAGCATATGTGTATTAAAGGTGTGCACTCATATAGTATACATTTAGACGTGTCCGTGGATGTGCGTGTTACCTGTGATCATGATGACTCTTATGCCAGCCTGCCGACACATTCGGACTGCGCTGAGCACTTCTTTCCTGGGGGGGTCCAACATGCCCACACAGCCCACAAAGGTCAGGTCCGACTGGGGAGGTAGAAAGAGGAGAGCTTCCAATTCCCATTTAATTTGACAATGCAAGTATTCTATATCTTAATTTCATACTTGTGAAAAATGATATGGATACAGTTTCACTGTTATCATCATCACCTCATAGTCAGCGAACTTAGCAGAGTTCTCTAGGTTGAGGCCAAGGATGTCAGGGGGCGTGTCCCTGGTTGCCATGGCGAGGCAACGCAGCATGTCTCGGCCCGATCCCCATTCCCGCACAGTGGACAAGAGCTGCTCTCGGACCGCCGGGCTCAAAGGCACACGAGAAGAACCGCTGACCCGGATATAATTACAACGCTCCAACACGCTCTCTGGAGCTCCCTGGGGAGAGAAGGGGTAAATGATTAGACACCAGAGGGAAGAGGAATGACCAAATGTGTTACAGTGAGTAGTGTGGAACACACCTTGACAAACATCTTGGATCCAGAGGCAGACCTGGTGAGTTTACTGGATGAACAGAAGACAGACATGGACTTCCTGTCTCTGGAAAACTCCAGGGTCAGCTCCTTCCTCATCAGCTGCTTAATCACCTGAAAATACACAATACACTCACATTCAGCCGGCTCCAGAATTTGAGAGTGTGTGTGAGAGAGAGAGAGAGAGAGAGGGGGGGGGAAAGAAAAGGTGGAAGGCAATGCAAATAAAGAGTGTTTTTGTTCAACTACATTTTAGTGGTCTTTTTCGTCAACGATATTGCACCACACTTCAGCAGAGGTGTTCATTTCCAAGCAGGCTTAGTGGCTTGATGGTTGAATAGATTTAATTGCGGGTGTATTTTGCCGACGGTAATGTTCTTAGCAGCACACTTCATTAACGGACCCAGGGTGAGTCTGATGAAAACTGCTGTCTTCGCCCGGTCATCTCCGAGATAGTCTTGCATTTACAGCTCACAGCAACTTAACACGATATAGTGTCTGGCTTTCGTTTGATATTTAGTGTCGGCAAAATGGCTTTTTATTGAGTTTCCTCTTAGCGAAATGCTCTAAGTGAATTTAAGCTGGGCTTTTATTGTGAAGGGTAGACACGGACGAGCCAGCGTTATGGCATCACCTTTTTCTTTTTTCTCAACCTTTTTCAACACGATGTTCTTGTCAGCTATGCGCTCGTGCTCCAGGAAAGTGAAGAAAAGTTTACTTTGTATATCCAGCAATCATGTAATCATGTCAAAGCCAGTAAACCCGATTTATTTATTATTGATAGATGAACGTCCGTTATGTTCAAACCACTGCCAAATGGGTTGATAAAAAAGCTAATTAAGACTCCACAAAGCTCCACACAACTCTCTCTGGATTTCTCAGTAGGACTATGTTCAGAAGATTGTGTCGTCAGGCAACTTTCCCGTGCAGAAACTCAAGTGAAGATAATGACCTCTTGTGAAGAGTCCGTCATGTTTTTTTAAATCCTCTGTGTCCTCCTTGGCACATTGTCACATTAATGTATACATTGTTATATGACTATATAGACAAAAGACTAAATGGAAATAGAATCTCACAGAAATGTATTGAAATCACACAGAGAAAATAAACTCTGTAACTAACACAAATATAAAACTATTTAGGGTTTTTCCCAGAAAAGTCCATGTCTGTCTGCTATCAGACATCTGAGGCAAAATCACACTCATTTCAACCTCCAGGGGTCCTCCTGTCCTCTGTTTTTCATCTTCCAATAGACACATACTGAATAGAAGTCCATCCCGCTAGGCTTGTCTATTGGCTGACCAAACGCCCTCTCAGCTGACAAAATGGCATGTTATTGGTCGGATCAGTCAGCATCCATCTTGCCTTCTGCCTGTACCTAGCGGAGAATTATTTCATTTCAAGACAAAAACATGACTAAATAGCCATTAAATAGCCATTCAGTTGTGGATCTGAAATAAGTCTTGCAAAGTCTCCGAAAAGTCACTGACATTTTGGCCGGATTCTGGAGGCTTCTGGAAGGACTACAAAGACGCCGTTGGGCTTGATGTAAAGCTGCAGCTGTTAGCTACAAAGCTAAAAACACGGCAAGTGCTGGGTTCAAAGGTCGTGGAGCAAATTGAAGATTACATGAGTTGATTTTTGGATTCCTCATTATTTATATATTTAGCAAAGACACTGTAATTCCATGACGGATTAAAAAGCTTCTGGATGGCCTACAATTGTTGAGGACCTCGTTGAAACGGAGCATATATCTGCTTCTAAACAAAAAAAAACACTACACTACACTGTACTGATCTGGAAATATTAAATAAGACATAAAACACGTAGTTTCGGGGACGCCGTAGACTTGTGTTAAGACTTGTCTGTAGAGTTTAAAAATGTTAAAACAATGCTTATCTTTGATGTCAATGTACTTTTATGTTTTAATGTATTCACAAAAACGCTGCAGCTGGGTTAGGCAGAAGAATTGTATCAATACTATTAGACCCAATCAATATCCTTCTCTTTCATACTGACTAAGCTTCTACAAGTTAATTAAATCATGTCTGTCTGCTCTCCAAAAGGTAGGTACCGTATTTTCCGGACTATAAGTCGCACTTCTTTTCATACTTTGCCTGGTCCTGCGACTTATAGTCAGGTGCGACTTATATATCAAAATATATATAATGTAACATGTTTTAAATGTTATTTCATGTTGAAAACATTACCGTCTACAGCCGCGAGAGGCGCTCTAGGCTTGTGACGACTATGTGCTGCTCCTAAAGACAACTGAGAAAGAAAAGAAACTGCAGGCGACTGCAGGTAGTAAAACACGCAGCCGAAAACGGTCATCGAGCAGCAGAACGAGAGTTTGGAGTGAGAGAGAAACTTGTGAGGGACTGGAGAAAAGGTTAGTCTTACTGCAATGAAGAAAACAAAGAAAGCTAGTCGCGCTGAAATCCAGATGGCCAGAGCTGGAGGAAGGAGTCCACAGATGGGTGCTTGAACAACGTGCTGCTGGGAGAGGCTCGTCAACAGTGCAGTTACGTTACGTTAACATAGCGACACCTGCCGTATTCAGCCCCTTGTTCTGTGTGCTATTATGTAGTTTAATAACTTGCCTTTCCAGATTAAATGTCTGTTCTTGGTCTTGGATTTTGTGAAATTAATTTCTAAATAAATGCGACTTATATATGTTTTTTTCCTCTTCATGACGCATTTTTTGACTGATGCGACTTATACTCCGGAGCGACTTATAGTCCAGAAAATACGGTAGGTTCTTTTGTCACACGGCAGGAAGAAACCTTTTGTGCATCTGTCTTGGAGTCGACCCCTGCTGGTGTGCCGACTAGATTAGAATAAAGAATGTTTATTACTGTAGCTTGATAATCATTTACATCCCCATGATAAGACTTTCATCTATGGCCCAGAGTAACCTCAAACACACAAGGATTTAGAAGTGCGCCCTCCTCATTTGGGCGACAAAAAAACCAATGGGATGCGCCCAGGGGCATGGACATGCCACCGTGCCAACGAAGGACCAATGGAAAGTTGTCCTAAGCCACGTGGGGAAAAGGAACCGCCCACATCTCCAGGAGAATGTAGCGAGGAGCGCAGGGACTGAAAGGTGTGAATCCGTTAGGAGAGACAGCCATTCAGCCCGCTGCAGCATAATGGATCTCCCCCCCCACACACACACTTACGGAGCAGCACGCTGTAGCTCTGTCAACAGGGCTCAATCCTCTCAGGTCAGTGTCGAACACGTTCATTTTCTCCACCAGACAGCAAAGGGCAGTCTCTGTTGCCTCCCCAACCTTCTCAAACACACCTTTTGCCTGGAACGCACGCACGCACACACACACACACACACACACACACACACACACACACACACACACACACACACACACACACACACACACACACACACACACACACACACACACACACACACACACAGGAAGGAACACAGGTTATAGTATGTATGCTGTTGACTGTATTAGTGGTAACACATGTTTAGAATCAGATTCCAGTGGTAAATGTTCCAGCACCATATATGGTAATCTGTGATGGTCTGAGCGGTCGCTGCAGTCATGTCTTACTGTACCTCATTGTAGTCCAGTGATGAGTCATTGCACAGGGCACAGATGGAGGCTATCTCCACCAGGCCTTCATACTGACTGGACTTCACCACAGAGCCATCCTTATAACTATAAGTACAGAAGGACAGGCCATGACACAGGAAACAATAATAATAAATAATAAAGAAATAGAGAGGGAAAAGTGAGGAAAATGTATACAAATTGTAAGAAAAAGGAAGAAGCCATATCCATCCACAATCCAAAGACTTTCATGGGTTAAGGGTTAAAGACACTCACACTTCCCCTTCAGGGGCGTAAGTAGATCCAGTCACTGTGAAGTCACTCAGGCTGCAGCTCTCCCCTGACACACTGTCTGCTACAAACATCTAAACACACACACACCCATGCGCACACACACGGACAGACATTGCAGTAGTTGATTAGTTATTAGTTACAATAAAATTAGAAGATCACATTTGAGGTTAGTTCCACATTCCAACAGGCCATTCCACCTCATGAGTCTCAGGTTTTTATACCAGCGGTCAGTAAATTTAGGGCACCTTCCTGGTGATTAACATGGACATTCTAAAATGTATGTGGTAAAAGTCCTGTACCTGATTGTGCCGCACCAATGCTAGAAAGATGAAACTGAAACTGAATCAGAAGGCGGGCAGTCTGACTCAATGGTCTGATTGGCGGAGTGCTAACCCGGAAATGACGAGTGGGAGGAGCGTGACTAAGCCTCTCAAAATCTGACAAAAATCTTTTAAACTCACCTTTGTCGATCTGAAATGAAGACAGATTCAGCAACTGCACGGCCTATTTCTCTCTTAAAATGTTTTCAGAAATACGTTTTGGTGAACTATCTTCATAAAATATGAGATCGGATTCCGAACGAGCCGCCATTATGCTCGGTTGTAAAATCCGGGAGCAGCCAGACCCACGTCTGTTTTAATTGTTTGGGCGACAATACAGATTAACGCCACCTGCTGTCATGGAGACGTATTACGTCTCGCGCACACGCAGAACGTACGCTCAAGTCGGCGTCGCTTCGGTGTGTTCCGAGGAACTTTTCTGACCGACTCGGGGAGACTGTCAGTCCGACTGGCTTTTCTGCCGAAGGTCGGCCGTCGGGTTGGTGTGTCAGAGCCTTAACTTGCAAAGATAAATGTAATAGCCTAGGTGATTGGCTTCTCAGTATCTATTGTAATACCATTACCAGCTATTAAATCTTTGCAAATGTGCGGAACAGTGTGCGGGAGTTTTTTTGCAACTGCTGGCACTCTGCCATAACTAAAATACTGGCTTTAACATGATCATTTACAGTACATCTATTTCTTGATAGAATGTTAGTAAACTTAACCCTTTGTTAATTTCATTTTCGTATGACAAGCCATTAGTTGTTGATTTCAATTAGCAAACTATAGATTTTCCAGTCACTGAAACTATGTGGCCTGCTGGTGGATGCTCACCTCATGTACTGTATTACTCTTCAATGCCATGATGACTGAGACATAATCAATAACACTATCATATTGATCATACAGTATAAGAGCTAAATATGGCTGACTGGCCCACATAGCAGTGGTGGATGTATCAGTCTGATGTTACGTCTTACCCTGCAGACTGACATCTGGTTGGTGGTCAGAGTTCCTGTCTTGTCAGAGCAGATAACAGAGGTGCAACCCAGCGTCTCCACTGATGGCAGGCTGCGGACAATGGCGTTCTTCCTGGCCATCCTCCTGGTGCCCAGTGCCAGGCAGGTGGTGATGACTGCTGGAAGGCCTGGGAGAAAGCACAACAGGCAGACAATGGTGATGAGAAAGCTTTTTAGGAGAAAGAAGGAGTTTTAACAGCTTTTCCTTTTTGTTCTGCCAGCAAGCTGTTTGGTTTCATGTGCCTTGCTCAAGGGCTCAAGGGTTATTTATAATAATATTCTTTATTTTTGGAGAACCTTTCAAAATCCACGTTACAAAGTCCAGGGACCACAGATGTAAATTAGCTGTATAGCTAACTCTAGTGCAGGGCATGAACTGTGCATGGTCCCTGACAAATAAACTAATACAATAAATAAATAAAGAGTTTCACAAAAAAGCAAAATTAAACTGACCAGTAATAAAACATCAGTTTAAAAAAGTAAAAAAATAAAGACTTTTAAGTGTATAAAAACCTGTACAGTACTACTTACTGTAGGTAAGAATAGTAAAAAAATATTTTTTTAAAGAAATAAAAGGAGGTTTAAGCTCAAACTAAATCAGGAAAAGCTCTCTACTAAAAATATGTTTTAAGAAAGGACCTAAAGGAGACCACTGACCCAGCTGACCTGATATCTTCGGGCATATCGTTCCAGAGCCACGGGGCCCGCAATGCTTTGTCCTTTTTTAGTTTTCAGTGGAACAGACAAAAGTCCTCTCCCCGAGGATCTCAAAGTATGTACCGGTGTGTATGAGATGGATTGTATTTTGCATGATGCACCAGTTGTGTGGTGTGCTGCTCAAAACTTAAGATTTCTTGCAACAGGCTTGATGTTGTATGCAAAATGGCGCTGTGTCGTGCGGTAGCCTGTTGCAGCAGCTCCTGATGTGTGTGTGTATTTTGTGTGTTTTAAGTTAGTTTTTTGGTCTTTAAGTTTTTATAGTCACTAAGAACATCTGTGTAGAGATGGCTTCTGACAACTTCGGAATTTTTCTTTTGGTTCTGTTGTTTTTTCTGGCAGCGCGACTATTGTTTACACATGCGATCAGCTGATAGCGCTGTGTCGACCTGTTCTTCTGCCGGAGGACAAGCCTGGGGTTGCAGAGGTGGATTAAAACGCAAAGCAAAAAAAAAGGAAACATAAGCCTGCCGTCCCAGCGATCATTATGGGGAATGTACGGTCTCTGGGAAATAAGACGGACGAACTGGCGGCGCTCATTAAGACCCAGAGGGAGTTCCGCGAGTGCAGCATACTGTGTTTTTACGAGACATGGCTGCATTCGCACATCCCGGACCATGGCGTGGCGGTACCCGGCTTTCTGACGGTTCAGGCGGACAGGGACGTTACAGAAAGCGGTAAGAAGAAAGGAGGGGGGGGTTGCACTGTATGTGAGTGAAAAGTGGTGCAATCCCGGACATGTGAATGTGAAGGAACATTTCTGTAGCCCGGACATTGAACTTCTGGCTGTGGGGTTTCGCCCGTATTATCTCCCGAGGGAATTTACGTCCGCCATAGTGACCGCTGTTTACATTCCACCATCTGCTGATGCGGAGGCAGCTGCTGACCTCATCCACACCACTGTCTCACAACTCCACACGCAGCAGCCCAATGCCTTCATGGTTATCACTGGGGATTTTAATCATGTTGCACTGGACAAATCCCTCCCGGACTTTCAACAATATGTTAACTGCCCCACAAGAGACAATAACACTCTGGACCTCCTGTATGCTAATGCCAATGAGGCGTACAGTGCCACTGCCCTTCCCCCCCTTGGCAAATCAGATCACAACCTTGTCTTGCTGTCTCCTGAGTATGTTCCTCTTGTACAGCGGCAGCCTCTCCAAACAAGGACTGTGAGGAGGTGGACTCAGGAGGCTGAGGAGGCTCTGCAGGACTGTTTTGAGTCTACAGACTGGGACGTGCTCTGTCAACCACATGGGGAGGACATCAATAATATGACAGACTGCATCACAGAATACATCAAATTCTGTGAGAACGTCACCATGCCCTCCCGGACTGCACGCTGATTACCCACTCACAAGCCGTGGAACACCAGTGACCTGAAAGTTCTTCTGAATGAGAAGAAGGCAGCTTTCAGGTCATGGGACAGACAGGAGCTGAGGGGAGTACAGCACAAACTACGGGATACACTGAGGGAGTGTAAAAACTCCAACAGGAGGAAGCTGGAGGCCAGTCTACAGGAGAACAATATGAGGGAGGTGTGGACAGGGATGAAAGAGATCACCAGGTGTGGGGGTAGAAGAAGACCAACACCAGGCAGCCATGAGAGACCAAACAAGCTGAACTGTTACCTTAACAGGTTTAGCTCACAGCCATCCCCTGCCTCTTCTACCACTCCACCATCACCGCCTTGTCCCGGTCCCCAAGAAGTCAACTCCATCTGGCCTCAAAGACTACCGCCCAGTGGCTCTCACATCCCATGTGATGAAGATGCTGGAGAGGCTGGTCTTGGCCTACCTGAGGCCGCAGGTGAGATCTTCTCTGGACCCTCTACAGTTTGCCTACCAGCCTCTTCTGGGAGTGGACGATGCTGTTATCTATCTTCTGCAGCGAGCTTATTTGCACCTGGATGGCGGTGGCAGCACTGTGAGAATCACATTTTTCGATTTCTCCAGTGCATTCAACACCATCCAGCCACTGCTGCTAGGTGAGAAGCTGCAGATGATGGGTGTCTGTGCGTCCACAGTCTCCTGGATCACTGACTACCTGACAGACAGACCATCTTTTTGTCCGTCTGGACCGTGTTCTGTCTGATGTGGTGGTGAGTGGTACGGCGGCTCCACAGAGGACTGGGCTGTCTCCTTTTCTGTTCACCTTATACACCACAGATTTCCAGTACAACTCAGAGTCATGTCACCTACAGAAGTTCTCTGATGACTCTGCAGTTGTTGGGTGTATAAGGGGTGGACAGGAGGGAGAGTACAGAGCGCTGGTGGACAACTCTGTGGAGTGGTCTGGTAAGAATCACCTGCTGCTGAATGTGGATAAGACCAGAGAGATGGTGATTGACTTCAGGAGGAAGGGAACAGCTCCGCAGCCCCTTTGCATTCTGGGTGGAGATGTGGACATGGTTGGGGAGTACAGATACCTGGGTGTCAACATCGACAACAGGCTGAACTGGGAAATCAACAGCACTGCTGTTTACAAGAAGGGGATGAGCAGACTTTATTTCCTGAGGAACCTGAGATCCTTCCACGTGTGCAGCAGAATGTTGGATATGTTCTACCAGTCTGTTGTTGCCGGCGCTCTGTTCTCCTCCGCCATCTGCTGGGGTAGCAGCATCAGAGCCAGCGGCACAAACTGATCAGGAAGGCAGGCTCCGTTATTGGCTGCAAACATGAGACATTTGAAGCTGTGGTGGAGAGGAGGTCACTGAACAAACTGTTATCTAGCATGGATAACCCCGACCAGCCTCTCCACCCCCCACACACACTGGTCCAACAGTGGACACTCTCTCCAAGAGGCTCCAACAGGTTCGATGTCGCACGGACCACTACAGGAAATCATTCCTACCACAGGCAATTCAACTTTTTAACACTTCATCACGGAGTGTGAGATACGACTTATATACATCACAACTGCACTGAATGCACCTTGCACAACAGGTTTATCTACTTTACTACTATTATTTCATGTATATTTTTTCCTATTATTTAATGTTTACTCTGTATGTGTGCTGTGTGTCTGATATTTTGCTGCTGCAACCGTTATTTCCCATTTTTTTTGGGATCAATAAAAATCAATCAATCAATCTATTAATCTAATCTAAGTCTGTCTGTCTGTCTGTCTATGTTGACCAATAGGGGACCAGCCGAGGGCAGAGTTTGTATTGCTATGTGCTTGGACCCTATGACAAGGATCTCTGTTTTGTTGAGTTCAGCTAAAGAAAATGTTGACATCCAGCTTTTGACATTTACAATGAGTGAAAGAAAGTTATTGTGTTTCCCTGCTCAAATTTTGCCAGCTTAGTGTCTTTAAAAATACTTATATTTTGGTCCCCGCACTGACAAAACATATCCCTCCAATTATAAAAAAAAACAAACAGGAAATACACATCTGTAAGAAGTGATTTTTCAGCATCGATAGATAGAGAAGATGTTTGACCTTCTGGTATGGCAGCTACAGCCAGTGCAACAGCGATCTTGAAATAGTAAACAGCTCCTCGCAGCCAGCTGCCTCCATGGACCGGGTCATTAAAGTGTCCCACATTGATGGCCCACACTGCCACACAGATCACACTGATGACCTGCAGGGTAAAACAAGTGTGAGGTAGTACCACAGATAAAGTAATGTTAGATAGATTATAAAGTATCAAAAACAATGATCTGACTGACACACACACACACACACACACACACACACACACACACACACACACAACACACAACACACAACACACAACACACACACGTCCTTGCCTTAGACAGCTGTTCTCCAAACTGGTCTAGTTTCTGTTGTAGTGGGGTCCTCTCAGGGTCTGTGGAGGCCATCTCATCTCGGATTTTCCCAATCTCTGTCTGCACTCCTGTTGCCACGACAATCCCAATGGCACGGCCCGCTGCTATGTTGGTACCCTGGGCAAAGGTTTTTTTTTTTATACATTTTGTTCATAAGGACAACACACATTACAGTAATCAACTATTCTGTAAATGTGCCAGTGTTAGCTAGCTGGCTCATTTCCAACTGTAGTCCTTTGGCCAGATGTTTTGAGGCCAGAGCACCACATCAAGCAGGCCAAGTGAAATATGATATGTATGTGTACTGATTTCTTTCTCTCCTGTAATTGCAGGTTCTAAAGTGTTTCCTCCACATCAGAGTGTGAAGTCACACTCAGTCCAGCAGCACTCAGATAACCATGCCAACAAAGACAACCTGCAGATGTGTAGCCTGTCAGAGTGATGTTGCTTAATAAAACATCACTGGCAGTTCTTTGATCGCAGACCACCGAGTGACTCAGCAGTCTTTGAGGTCTGACAGAGATAAAATACAACACACACGTTTGGATTTCATTACGCAAGGAACAGTACTGGGAAATTACAGCTATATAAAAACCTAAAAAAGGTGAGGGGTTCATAATTTAAGAGGAAAGCTTCATTTAAGAAAACCTTGTGTTCGGGTGCCTGGGTAGCTCACCTGGAAGAGTGTGCGCCCATATACAGAGGCTTAGTCCTTGCCGCAATGGGGTTAGATTCCGGGCTACGGCCCTTGCTGCATGTCGTTCCCCCTCTCCCTCTTTCATGTCTAAAGCTGTCCTATCTAATAAAGGCCTAAAAATGCCAATAATTATCTTTAAAAACAACCATAAAAATAGAAAACCTTGTGTTCGAACCACTATTCAGAGTACGTATTTCGATTTGTGGGGTTTGGAAATAGAGGTACAGGGATGAGGAATGATTGGTGGGATGAACATGTGGTAATTGTTTACGTTATACTGTATATGATTGGCGCTAACCAATGAAATGTGGTCGGCTGTTTCATAAAAACTTCCCAGGAGTTTAGGGATCGCAGTGATAAGGGAGAGTGTTCCAAAGGTTTGGGGTTAAGATTTAAAGAGGGTTTGAGGGACATCCAGCAAATATAGCTGAGATTATCTAAGAGCCTGATTTGGCATTTAAAGTGCTCATATTATGCTCATTTTCAGGTTCATAATTATATTTTGAGGTTATATCAGAATAGGTTTACATGGTTTAATTTTCAGAAAACACCATATTTTTGTTGTACTGCACATTGCTGCAGCTCCTCTTTTCACCCTGTGTGTTGAGCTCTCTGTTTTAGCTACAGAGTGAGACCTCTCACTTCTGTTCCATCTTTGTTGGGAGTCACACATGAGCAGTACCTAGGTAAGGACTACTAGCCAGTCAGAAGCAGAGGAAGAGGGCGTGTCCTGACAGTACCTAGGTAAGGACTACTAGCCAGTCAGAAGCAGAGTATGAGGGCGTGCCCTGACAGTACCTAGGTAAGGACTACTAGCCAGTCAGAAGCAGAGTATGAGGGCGTGCCCTGACAGTACCTAGGTAAGGACTACTAGCCAGTCAGATGCAGAGTATGAGGGCGTGCCCTGACAGTACCTAGGTAAGGACTACTAGCCAGTCAGAAGCAGAGTATGAGGGCGTGCCCTGACAGTACCTAGGTAAGGACTACTAGCCAGTCAGAAGCAGAGTATGAGGGCGTGCCCTGACAGTACCTAGGTAAGGACTACTAGCCAGTCAGAAGCAGAGTATGAGGGCGTGCCATGCTAGCAGCTAGGTGAGCATTATAACGTGTGTTCCAAAGTGACCACGTTTGTCTCTGAAGTAAAGGCTGGACTACAATAGAGCTGTTTGGAGCAGTTTGTGAACAGTGTTTTCTGTTGGAGATGGTAAGACCCTTTGGGGTGGACTTTGGGCTTTTTAACTTTGCTTGACCTATAACATGCACAAAAAAGATATATAACACAATAAAGGAAAGGGAAAAAGCCAAAAAGCAGAATATGATTTAATTGTTTGAATTATGGAGAAGGGGTAGGACCAGATAATAAAAACTACATCCTACTCCTTTTCGGACATTGTTGTTGGTAAGAATTTGTATATTAAGAGTTTGTTATATGTTTTTTTTATTATTACATGTATAAATGTAATAAATAAATAAAATAAAGTGTATGTGAGACTCACAGAGAAGAGCATGTTCTTCTTGTCCTGGTTGACAGCTCGGGGATCTGGTACAGGGTCTGTGTGTTTGAGCACCGACACAGACTCCCCCGTCAGAATGGACTGGTCCACTCTCAGAGTGGTGGAACGGATGGACGTAAGCCTGATGTCAGCTGGGACCTTATCACCAACTGTAGGGCGTTGGAGACAGAGAAACAAATCTTAATTTCACTTTTGTATTTACATTACATGTCATTTATTTTGCTACATTTGTCAGAGGTCACACGCCTCTGGAGAAACTATGGGTTAGGGGTCTTGCTCAGGGACACATTGGTTAATGTATCACAGTGGGAACTGAACCCAGCTCTCCCACACCAAAGGCATGTGTCATACCCACTGCGCCATCATCACCCATAAATCTGCTCTGATTGACCAATCATACATTACATGTCATTTAGCTGATGCTTTTATTCAAAGAAACTTACAATTTCTATATATATATATATATATATATATATATATATATATATATATATATATATA
Organism: Sander vitreus; assembly: GCF_031162955.1. NCBI lineage: Eukaryota > Metazoa > Chordata > Actinopteri > Perciformes > Percidae > Sander > Sander vitreus. The sequence continues at coordinate 37,461,238 of NC_135856.1, forward strand.
TATATATATATATATATATATATATATATATAGTGAAGTTTCTAATGTATGTCAGAGGCCACTGGAGCAACTATGGGTTAAGTGTCTTGCTCAGGGACACATTGGTTGATGTATCGCAGTGGGAATTGAACCCAGATCTCCCACATGTGTCATATCCACTGCGCCATCACCACCTAATATAGTAAAATATTTAGTTTAGATTAAAACAAATGTGGTATTTCAACTCGGAAATTTTTTGCAACACTTGAAGCGTGCCTCTAAAAATCCAAACAGTAGCATGACAAACTCTACAGTTACACATAATCTAATACTTTTATATCACTTAAACACAGAATATGTATCATAACGCTGCCTGGCTTCCCTTCCCCCCTCTCCTACCTTCAGATTATTAAAGAACAAGCAAGGTAACAATGTGAAGATCGTGATTAGACACATCAGCTAGGGTTAAAAGCACTCTCTCTGGATGACGAAGCAAAGCAAACAAGTTGCACTCCATTTAAGATCAAAACTACTTCAAATGTCCTGGACGTCAGACACTACAAGCAAAGCACTTCTCTTTTTACCCTCCTGTCAAAGCGGCAGGTTGTGAACTTGGCTTGCACGTGACATTGCTATAGTCATTTATTAATTGACCTAGTTTTTCACTTTTGATGTGGTTCTGTTCTGTTAATTCATGAGTACATGGACATGAGAGAGCACCTTATTAAAGGGTAAACAGTCTTTCCTGAATACAATCTTAACTAGGATGCGAGCCAAAACGTAGCCCATACAGTATGTAACAGAAGTGGTATCATTAAGAAGTAATCATTCAAAGAAACAAGCCTGCTTTATGCAAATAAGGATATATTGCCACACATGAAAGGTTAGCATTCTTTGTCTTGGAGGAGCACAGCCTTTCATAAATTGTTTACAAGTGTTTACATATGTGAGTGAGTCAGAGAAACCAGACAGGGCAGAGAGCGAAATGAAGAAACAAAGGCTGCACTGACATATTAGCCTTTTTGCTTTCTTTCAACATTGACTAGTAAGGAAAGTTTAACACTTACTATGAGATCTATCAAAGTAGTACAAGGAGATGTTTGTCAATTGTATCCATGTGACATTTATTAAATTCAATGATGACTAGATTTTTATATTTATTAAAAGTTACAGGTAGAAGTTGGTGTTCTGGAAACAGCTGTAATATTAAGGATAGAAGGGGTCATTTGTCCAGCTTGGCACCCTTTTTCGAGTCCATTTCCCAGGCAGGAGAGGAGGAAGAATTCTTAGTTCCACACCAAGCTGGTTAAAATGAAAACATCTTCAAAGGCATCCCAACCTTCCATCACACTTCGCCATGTTTTTCTTACCAAAAAAGCAGGGCTTTTTGTTAGATGCCGAATACATCTGCGATCTTTTCCGATGTAGGTTACCACAGTACGCTAATCAATAAGGCTATGAAAAATATGAACACTAGCACTGGCTGACAGTGGACATTACGTAGATGCCACGTTAGGCAGCGGTAACGTTAGACCAGCAACTCCCAGTGTTCTGCAAGGTGAAATTACAGTTTCTGTAAAAGGAGTCTGGTGTCTTTAAAGAAAGTGATATAACGGTTTCAGTTCCCCGTCAGAAAGGACAGTCTGGCGGCATTTTTTAGGTTGCTAAAATACGTTTTCCTCTGTCCACCGCAGTACAAATTGTTATATTCAAAGCAACCAGACTCCTTTGACTAAAACAGTAATTTTACCTCGCAGAACACGGGAGTTGTTCAGTTGGATAGATTCATTGTGTTATTCTGTGACTTTTGGATCCGCTCTAAAGTGGCGTCCACAGCAGTGCACAGTAGTATTACCTAGCTTCCTGTCTACTTCTCTAAACTGGGGCTGTGCCGACCACTGTTATTGTACTGTACTGTACAGTATTGTTACTGTACTGAAGGAATGTCATCATACAGAAAC